>NC_079169.1:14710991-14790991 GCF_947568905.1 Ostrea edulis
ACTGGGCCAAAAGAGCTGAAATTCATATGAAAGCTTTCTGACCTAGTGCAGATTCAAGTTTGTTAACATCACAGCCCACCGAGGGTAGGATGGGGCCACAATAGGGGATTAAATTTTTACATACAAATATATAGTGAAATTTTTTTTCTTAAGAACCACTGGACCAGAAAAATTTACATTTACATGGAAGTTTTCTGACATAGTACAGATTCAAGTTCGTAAAAATCATGCCCTCCCCCCAAATAGGGATAAAAGTTTTACATGTGAATATGTAGGAAAAAACTATTGAATGTGGGCCAAGGTGACTTAGGTGAGCAATGTGGTCCATCGGCCTCTTGTTAAAATGTTTATATTGTCACCTTAAAGTAAGGCTTTATTTGAAAATTCTGTATGTACCTACTTTTACTTCAAACACAGTGCTTCTCTTTTTAGTTGGTTTTCAGTGTTCATAATTAATGGGGAATATATTGATTAGTGTAAAAGTATTTAATTTTTTTGATACAAGAATTGAAATCAACAGCTGTTGCTATTAGTTCTTGATAAATATCTGTGGCAGCTAACAAGGTTTGAATGCCGGTGGCCTAAAAGCTCAGTGGGTAGAGCATCTTACTAGAGATTCAGGGGACCCAGGTTAGAATTCTGGTCTGGTTCATTACATCTTCCTTCCTGGTACAATAGGAGGAATGTAGTACATCTTATGCTTATTCACATTTGAGCTTTCCTCACTCTTTTTTAAAGATAAGCAGGAAAATGGCAAGAAATTACATGCCAATGATTTTTTTTCATACTTGATAAAATTTTAGCTAAGAGGATCACCTCAGTCCTTATTTAGGGGTTCTTGTCATGAGCATGGAAGAGTAACTTCCCCTGAAAATCAGTGAAAAACTTATTAACATAATTACAGGTTAATTAATTTCCATCTGATGTTTAGATAAAAATGAAGTAAATACTTCAAAATTTAATAAATATACCTTATTTTCACTATAATTGTTATACGAACACATTTATCTGACATGGTTATTAAAAAACTACAATCAATGATTGTTTTATAAAACACAATAAATAAAATATTTTTTTGTATTGAGTACATCATGGCAATATAAATTATTCAAGCTGACATCAATTCTGAACTACATTCAGGTGACATATTTTAAAAGTCAATAAATGTGTCAGTAATTGAGTCGTATAATTGCATTTTATCATTGTATATTACCACATGGTATCATCAATGCTTATCATTATATTTAAAAATTCGAAATAACTGTACAAATTGAATTTATTCTGACATTTTCATTAAAGTAAAAGGGGAATTGAGGGAGAAATTCAAGGAAAATAAAAAATCCCAGAAATGATCCACCTAACTAAAATTAGCTGTTTATAATTAATTCACTGTTGCTTCTCAGAGAAGCAGTAGCTGATGTAAAATAGCTAATTTTAATTAGATGCAGAAATTATGTCACAGCGATTTTCTGATTTGCTAGGGATTGAAAGAAACGTATCACTGTGACAGTGAAATTGCAATACCTAACAACTATGATGTCACAAAATGTAACATAATTCAGAAGACCAATGATGTCAGTTATGTCAGTTAATTAGCACAATGAAAACAGCCACTGCTATTACACAAACTCAATAGTCAACGTCCTGCCTATAATCCTTATTAATGAATCATTGTATTAATATGCATTAAGCTTAATTAACAGAATGCAAACTTTGAGTGATTACAGATAAATCCTCATTGATTTCTGAACCAAGAAGACGAGTAGTCCTTTTGTATGTTCTTTGTATTAAATTGGTCCTTGATTTGTATGAACTGTGATACTAGTAGAGAAGTATCGCTGGTATTGTCAGTAATCACAGGAGTGCTGCTATTGTCAGTAATCACAGGAGTGCTGCTATTGTCGGTATCAGGAGTGCTGCTATTGTCGGTATCAGGAGTGCTGCTATTGTCAGTATCAGGAGTGCTGCTATTGTCAGTATCAGGAGTGCTGCTATTGTCAGTATCAGGAGTGCTGCTATTGTCAGTATCAGGAGTGCTGCTATTGTCAGTATCAAGAGTGCTGCTATTGTCGGTGATGTTCGACTTCCCTGTGGTTTTCCCTTTATTAGATTTGATGAATTGATTTTCATTACACATTGTTTTCTGGATTGAATCATTATCAGGAGACTGAAGTCATCATGACCTAGCTGCATCACAGCAAGCACAGATCTAGGAGTCGCTTTTCTCTGTGTGTCCATCTGTCTATCTGAAATAATCCTATAGCTCTTATCTGTCCATCTGTCTATCTAAAATAATCCTATAGCTCTTCTCTGTCTATCTAAGATAATCCTATAGCTCTTTTCTGTGTCCATCTGTCTATTTAAAATAATCCTATAGCACTATCCATAACTTGTCAGTTCATGTGACAAATGCCACTTTAGATATGTAACATGAAAATTAAGGTGAAGATAACAGTGATCAATCTCATAACTCCTATAAAGAATGCAAAATTAAGAGTTGGACAAATATGGATCCCTGGACATACCAGAGGTGGGATCAGGGGTGCGTTTTACAAAAGAATTTATGACTTATGACAAACTTTACATACTGGAATTTTCTCGTTTATTGTAAGACCATTCGCTCCAATATAAAATAGTAAAAGATAATTGAAAATTAAGTCTCAGACACGTTTTAATTTATTCATTTAAACCTATAACTGCATGTGTAAAACGATTCAAGATTTACGACTTTGTGGTAAATTGTTTTGTAAACCAGTCCTGGATACCTAGGAGGAGTATAGGCATTACTCATGATGAAATTGTGCAGGTACCTATTTTGTAAAACCACCAACTGGTGCAGTGGAATACTGTAATTTTTGTGATGTCATTCATGATGAGTGAACCAAAACTATGACAGCTATTCAAGATGTGCACCCCCTATTTAGGATCGTATTGGAAGAAGAAATTTTTTCGAAGGGTAATTTTGACATGGCATGCTATGAAGGTTTTCTGTAAGCCATATTAAACTACAACTGTTATCAAAATTTGGAGGATCATAGTGCACACTTTGGAGATATGACAAAGTTACTTTTTTAGGTGTACATGTATTTCATAAATTTTTTGATGTAAATTTAAAATTTACTCACATTTTCTGTGTGTTGAACTAATAACACATTCATGCCCTTACTCTCCGTAGAGTGTGCATCTAGTAATGTCTCCCCTCTTTCAGGGGGAGACAAATTGTTTTTGCTTTTTCTGTCCATTTGTCGGTCTGTCACCAACTCTTGTTAACGTTTTTTCTCCTGTTTGGATTATTGGATAGACTTTGTACAGTGCTTCATTGCCATTTTTAAATGTGCATATTGTCAGGACAGGGGAATCCAATTATTTTTATAAAAGTTATAGTGGATCTAAGAGGGGTGGAGGATGTGAAATAGTTTGTGATCATTTCTCCTCCTATATGGTTTATCGGGTAGATTTGAAACTTTGTACAATGCTTCATTGCCATTTGTAGATGTGCATATTGTTGAGATGTGAAGATCCAATTATTTTCCTATAAGTTTTAGTGGATCTAAGAGGGGTGGAGGATGTTAAATAGCTTGTGAACACTTACATAAGGCTTATTGGATAGCCTTGAAATTGTGTACATTACTTTATTATGCTGACATTGTTCTGAGGAGGGATCTAAATAAACATTTTCTATGAATTACAGTGGATGAAAGAGGAGTGTTTTATAGGTGTTTTTTTTATTACATGTACAAGGGTATGTTCACTATTCTAACGGTACTTCAACATAACGGTCATTATTTTTGTATCATATACAACGACATTGGTCACATCAATTTTGAATCTTTTCTCCATGTTTTTCCACAAAGCACAAAATGGAGAAGGAGATTGTAAATTTGGAGCTCGCTGCTTTCTAAATTTAGGAGGTGGGGAGACATTTGTTCTTAACAAAATAAATGATATTTTTGTATAGTCTGGAACAGAACACCTTTAACACACATTGGTGAAACTTAACAGATAATAGCACACAGACTGAAGATATGCTTGCTCTTAATTTAGACAAATTTGAAGTAATCATTCTCAGATTTCCAAACTTTATGATTGTTGTTTTTGGTATGATACATGTATTACTTATTGCATGGTCACTCAGCTATATAGTTTTTTGTCCCCCACTGCAACGTGGAAGGGGACATAGAAATACTGGTGTCTGTGTGTGAGTCCATCTGTCTCGCTTGACTTTGTGGACGCAATTCCTCCAAAACCTTAAAATGGATTTTGTTCAAATTTTGTAGGATTGTTAGTCAACATATGTAGTTGATCATATTGTGCCATAATTTTTACAGGAGTTATGAGACTTTGTACATGCTACACTTAGGAACACTTTGTAGACCCAACTCCTCCAAAACCGCTCAATGGATTTTGTCTAAATTTTGTAGGATTGTTAGTCACCATATGTTGTTGATCATATTGCGTTGCCATTTTAATTTGACCAATTTTCCAAGAGTTATAGGACTTTGTTGAATTTGTACATTCTACACTATAGGAACACTGTGGATGCAACTCCTCAGAGACTGCAAGATCATATTACTGAGTAATAGATATTAAACAATTCCTTTGTTGTGTGGATTCTATCAATTGCAGTTAAGCCATGACCCCATGGAGCTAGGGTAGGGTCATAATCTGAGGTCAAAATAAAGAGAGCAAGATAATTTTTTGAAAATTTAATTTGAAAAAAAGCAGAGCCAAGGTGACTGAGGTGAGTGTTATGGCCCCTAGGGTACTCATTCAAGCACAGTTATGGTTCGCTCTTTCAGGTTTTACAGAAAATTTAAATTTCTGTATCTCGAACCTGTGCTTAGAAATAACTGCTATCTCGAAAATAAAATAATGGAATTTAACTTGATATGCCTCAGACAATATTGTAACACTAATCAAATGTGATATTTCTATTTACTAATCGGGTTTGTCTGATATCTACAGAGGAATGCCAACTGTGTGTTTAAGATTCCATAAGTATGTTTTCCAAAATGACGTTTTAGAAAATTTACCAGTCCCATCGGACTGACTAAAACATGTCAGTCAGTCCGCCCGACTTTTAACCAGTCACAGACTGACGGACATATGTTAATTTTGAGCCCTTATTGCTGTACAAAATTAGGAACTGTAATTGTATAGAATATATCATAAACCAAAATGGCAGAAAAAGAAAATTTGTTTCTAATTTCAATGTTTTAAGGTTTGTATGTGAATTATATGAGAGTACATTCATTGAAAGCAAAAGCAGTTGTAACCAGTGACATCCTGTACTTTAGTGGTGCCCATAAGAAGGTTCTCTGACCCAGCCTAGTCATGAATGGTCTTCTTGAAAACCATAGAAATCTCTACCCTTAAACGACAGGGGCTTCTTATCCATTTTGTTATCAATCTATATATAAATATCTAATGTTAAATATTTATTTATAGGTTGAGGACAAAACGGATTAGAAGCCCATGTGCTTATAAACCACTTATTTTCAGGTTCCCCAAGTCAGACAATTCAATTACACCTATAAAATATCCCCTGAGGTCCTGCGTGACCTTGACCTTTCATATAACCTCTAATAATGAAAGCAATGATGATCCTTAATTACCTCAAACTGCATCTTTTTTATTTTCTCTTTTATGAATGTTAATTCATAGGTATTGTGAGATATCAGGGATGTGCTCTCTCTATATTCATACCTTCTTATTATTAAGGGCAACTTTTTAAATTGGAAACTGCTTGTTTCTATATATAGCAAGGTCCCCAGAAGTGCAATGTGGCCCATGGGCCTCTTGTTTTTCAGGAGCCTCTAGGGAAAGTTTGGGAAATTGTTTTGAGTATATACAAATTTTTTATGTTACGTTTGTAAGACTGTGTATATAAATAGCATTATACCTAGATCCGTTTCTCTTCCAGGATTCTCCCCGTCGATGCCTTTTTAGAGGTCATCAAATTCGTAGGAGCCGCAACATTCATGGACACTTATGTTGGAAAAGAAACAAACACTTTACACCACCAGAATGGATCATCATAGAATTCAGTGTTTATCGCTGTTACCTAGGTTACAACAGAATGGATCATCATAGAATTCAGTGTTTATCGCTGTTACCTAGGTTACAACAGAATGGATCATCATAGAATTCAGTGTTTATCGCTGTTACCTAGGTTACAGCAGAATGGGATGTCTGCAATATAGTCTTTTATTATATACTGGCTGATTTACCATGAAGTATGTGTGATCCAACTTAACAGATCACCACACTGTGGGTTTTGGTTCAAGTGAGCTTTGCTAAATCAGAATTTTCCATTTTCTGTCTGTCAACTTCTGAAGAATCATTATTGATTAAGCCAAATTCAACCAAACTTAATTACAAATCTTCCTTGGGTAAAGGGGATTCAGGGGTTTTTTTTCCGCAAAAAAGGTTATTTGTATGACATCTTCTAAGAGAAGATAATTTTTCAAAAGTGAAAATAGGGTGGTGGTTTAAAAAACATTCTCAAGAACTACTGAACCAGGAGAGTCGATAAAGGTTCTATTTCATTCAATTGCGAGTCACATGGCTACAATAGCTGGCCCGGCTTCAGAGTTTTAAATAAGGGTACTGCAAACCAACTTTTATTCGCGTACATGAAATTTTTGCAAGGTGTGTGAGAACATCTTCATGGTGAATATTTCTCACTGTGAACCAGATGTTCAAAGATTATCTTTGTTGCGAAAATTGGTCATCGTGTACTCACTGGTAAATCACAAAATACTGTATACATAGTAAAATTCTTTGAAAATCTGCTTCCATTCTCAAAATCCTATGTACATGTAAGCATTCTTATGTAATGTATATTCAAGTGTCCTCACATTATCACCTCCCTAGGTTTAGATATAAGGACCACAAATGGGATTCAAAATTTCAGAATGGGGCTACAAGAGGGGGTAAAAGTTTGCTTCTTTTTAAAAAAAAATCTTCTTAAAGGGACTGGTTCACGATTTTTGATAAAAAAGATTTTTTTCATTTTATAATGTTAAACATTGAAAATATAACTTATTTAATGTTGACAGCCAAAATTTTTACCCTCTGAATGCAAGAATAAAAGCAATATTTTAGCCTTAAATCTGTGTTATGTAAACAAAGCCTCGAGTCTTTTTATGTATACAAACAAACAAGTGAAATATTGATTTTGTAATATAAAGCATCTACATTTTGCATAGTCACAGATTTTAACTTTTAGATGACATATTTTACCCCCAAAATGCTTGAAATGTGAAAGATATAATAAAACTTAGATCAATATTCATTTAATTTGAAAATTTCGTAAACAATAACACACCGCAATCTTCGTTTACAAAACAAATAATAAACTCCCTAAAATGAACTTCTGTGATAATGTATAACCTTAATTTTCATGTGAAATCTTTTAAACACACTAGACAGTAGATTCTGATCATTAAAAGTGAAAAGAAAATTTTAGGGAAAATCATGAATCAGTCCCTTTAAGAACTACACGGCTACATAATGTCAAATTGCTGTGAAAGCAGCCTTATATTGTGTAGATTCAAGTCACACCATGGCCCTAGGTCTAGGGTTGTGTCCAAGTTGCAAGTTTCACATAGAAATTTGTGGAAATATTCTTTCAAAATCTTCTTGAGAACCTGAAGAGAACAATTTGTAAAATTTAAAATATGCATGCATCCTTATATGGTATAGAGTTAAGTTTGTTCACATTTTAACCCCGAGAACCAGTGCAGAGCTTCAAAGTTTTACCATTAGGTTAGAAGTTTTCTCAAGAACCATTGGGCTCAGTTTGTCAAATTGACATGCATGTATCTTCATGTAGATATGTATATTCTGATCACTTTATTTCTTGTGGGTGGGGCCACAATAGGGGTTTTCTTGTGGGTAGGGTAACAATAGGGGTGTAGAGCTTTACTGGATAGGAATATACATATATAAGGAAATGCAACAGCTCACGTGAGTGATTGGCCTATTGTTTATCATGTGACTTTGACAATTTCCAATACATGTATGTGGTATATGTGCAGAATATGTCTACAGCAGAGAATGGGTTGCATACTACCACAGCTTACTTAGCCACCTTTTTGTGAAGTCTTATTTTAATTATTTTTTATGATTGTTGATTTTCAGAACTTATGTTTTGAATAGGGCTAACAATTTTTGGTTTATGGATGCATAATACCACTATGATGTAATATGACCTTGAGCTCAATGTCAGATGACTGATTTTTTAAGAATGTTTTTGTTTTCAACTCCATGACTCTTTCATTTTTAACCAAGTTTTGTTATAATTGACATTTTATACTTCAAGGATATTTTTAAGATAAACTTGTATGTGCCAACATTTTGATATAATATCTTTTGGCAAAGGCTAAATTGTGGTATTTAGCATGTGCATATATATGTGTTAATCATTGTTAGAAATTTTGTCACAAATAGTCATGATCTACATGTACCTTTGACCTTGACTGTCAATGTTCAGGCATCAGCAAAATGGGATGTATAATGTAACTTTGACATTTTATACATTGTATTTGCACAAGGTCAAGGTCAGATCATCATGAAAGTATAAGGTCAGAATAGACCAAATATGGATTGATATCTTATCAGTGTTGACTTTATTTTACCACTCATCTTTCAGTGTGAGTGCAGGGAAGCATGTTTTGCACCAGAACATCTCCTAGTTCTAGCTTTATAGGGCTAGATATCCAAAAATGGATTTCTGAGCCAAGTTTGTTTTGTCACTTTTGCCTAGCTTTCAATATTTACAGTGACACGTTACAGAGGGAATTGTTTTAACACTGACATCAGGCATGATAACTCCTTGTATGAAGTACGTAACTTTTTTTTTTTTTTTTTTTTTTTTACAGTTTACATTATTGTGATGTATAATGCACTATAATGTTGTATTTTGTTGTCTTTGTATACTGTTGTGAAATTGTATATGTATTGTAGTCATTATGGACAGTCATAAAATGGTATATGAATAAATTGTTAAGTCTTGTAATCATTTTATGCTATTGAAATATATTTATAAGGATGTATAACACACCATCATCATGGCTGATGTCCTTTAGAACCAGAAATGGAAAAAAATAAATACAAGTAACATCTTCCTTCATGTCCTTTTCATTGCCTAGCCAGTTAGTCCATTAGGTTAACTTGTGACTGCCAGATAGCCCAGTGAGTTAACGTGTGACTGCCAGTTAGCCCAGTGGGTTATCATGTGACTGCCAGATAGCCCAGTGAGTTAACATGTGACTGCCAGTTAGCCCAGTGAGTTAACGTGTGTGACTGCCAGTTAGCCCAGTGAGTTAACGTGTGACTGCCAGTTAGCCCAGTGAATTAACGTGTGACTGCCAGTTAGTCCATTGGGTTAATGTGTGACTGCCAGTTAGCCCAGTGGGTTATCATGTGCCTGCCAGTTAGCCCAGTGAGTTAACGTGTGTGACTGCCAGTTAGCCCAGTGAATTAACGTGTGTGACTGCCAGTTAGCCCAGTGAATTAACGTGTGACTGCCAGTTAGCCCATTGGGTTAATGTGTGACTGCCAGTTAGCCCAGTGGGTTATCATGTGCCTGCCAGTTAGCCCAGTGAGTTAACGTGTGTGACTGCCAGTTAGCCCAGTGAATTAACGTGTGTGACTGCCAGTTACCCAGTGAATTAACATGTGACTGCTAGTTAGCCCATTAGGTTAACGTGTGACTGCCAGTTCGAATCTCACAAGAATTATGACTCCCCTCTTTCAGGGGTTGACATATTGTTTTTTGTACTTTCTGTCACCAAATCTTGTAAATGCTTTGCCTGTATGGCTTATTGTAGAGACTTGAAACTATGTACGATACTTCATTGCCATTTGCAGATGAGCATATTGTCAGAGCAGGTGGATCCAATTGTTATCCCTAAAGTTATTGTGGATCTAAGAGGGGTGGAAGAATATTGTAAAATAGCACATGAACTCTTCTATATGGCTCATCCAATAGCCTTGAAATTTTGTACAATACTGCATTATCATTTAATGATATTCTCATTGTTCTGACCAAGGATCTAATGTTTTCCAACAATATACCATGGATCAAAGAGGAGTCATTTTGGTTGTTTTGTTGTTTGTTTGTTTTTTTTTAGCTTTTTTAATGGACAAGAGAACTATTATCCACTTTCCTACTGGTACTTCAGCTTATCAGCCATTGTTTTTGTATCATATACAACAATGACAGTGTCATTTACATTGGTCACATTGATGTTAAACCTTCTCTCCATCTTTTTCCTCAATGCACAAAATTCAGTGCATAATGTCAATGTTCCTGCCCGTGCTTTCTCCTCCAAACCATGCAGTGCATGAAAGGAAGTGGTTGTAATTTGGAGCACTTTTAATTTGAGGAACTAGGGAGACATTTGTTTATAACCAAAACAAATTATATATCTGATTTTTTCCCCTTCTGAAACTGCATTTTTCACTAAATAAATAATATGATTCAAAGTTTTCTTGATTTCTAACTTTTACTGACATTATTTCCACTTTCCAATGGTATTGTTGAGGCCCTATATGCCCCCTCAGGGGCCAAGAGGAATAAGCCAATGGTAACAGTTAATCAAACTTCTGTATGATTGCAATTAAGGATGTTCACACTTGAGAATTGGAGTAATGTCAATATTTTGAGAAGTGTATTTTTTAAAATTTCTATACTGATTCAAAAGGAGAATTTGGAAATTAAAAAGAAAAACTTGGGTTGCAGCGCTTATTGTTATTGAGGTACAGTACGTACGTGTTCTAAACATGACCTTTTTGCTTTGACTCTAGTGTATTCAATTAAACTTCGTTTGTCTGTTGGTGTCAACACAAAATGAGCAACACAAATCAATCATTACATACATGTAAGATAGATACATAATCATGACTTCTAACAATAAAATTAAAATAAAATTTGATTTAAGTAATGGAAATAAACAATGACCTTTTTTTGCACTGGATATGCGAAAATAACCTGATATCAAATTTGAGAGTTTAAAAGGAGTATATAATGTCAATTTCTAAAATTTCACATAATTATGAGGGTTTTGTCTTGAAATTTGAAATGAAACTGAATTTAAAAAGGTGGTGCATGGTTAAAGATCAATTTTTTAATTATTGGTGAAAATACTGAATTTTTTTATGAAATTTCGAGTATGTGTTCTGTTTGGAGAATATATATCAACCAAATCAATAAATTACAACATATGAACTAGTTCCAATGTTAGTTACAAGATATGATATAACTTGTATCATAAATTATAAAACTGAAATACATGTAACGATAGGGATATGAAAATAGAACATTATATTGGATGGAACAGAAATTGTAAAATCATGCACATTTAGAACTTTTTAATTAATTAATCCTTCCACCACAAAATAAAGTCCCTGCCAAACTCTTTCAATATTTGACTTGGCACAAACTTTTCAACTGGACAGGGTTCAGTAATAGATGTGTAATATGTTTGCACCAATGCGATCAGTATTGAACCAGTAAATACTTAGTTGTGACGACATCCTGCGCAGTTGTGCTCAAATTTAGGCTCAGGAGTTAACTTCCTTAAAGCAAAGAAAACTGATCGAGGTAGTAAAACTTTTTTCATGAAAATATTTTAAAATCTCCAACTTCATAGTAATTGTACATTTTTAGGACCTATTGTGATTGGTGTGGATCATCTATAGGGGAAGGGGAATGGAAAATGTGAATGTCGTGGTCACTAAGCCCCTGTAGTGTGAGGGGTAGGTAAAAAGAATCTTCAGTGGCATAGTTTACTTCATTGATATTTAGAGGCAAGGTTTGGAAACCAAAGGCTTCAATGATATGCAAAATGCCAAAAGAGGGTTGGTGCTGAGGCACCCTGGGAAAAAAAGACGCAAATTTTAAATCACACCTACTGAGCAAAATTACACCTGGGGAGAGCAGAAAATTGTTAGTTAACAAACATTTAGGTATGCTTGTTTCGAGGGGAAATATTCGGGAAACTTGCATTATTTTCAGCTGGATTTGATAAAATTTTATAGTTATAAACAGCTGTATATAGACTGAGTATCTGATTTTTTCTTCGAAGGGGGAAATAATTGAGAATTATGAAAAATTGGATGCTGCTGTAACAGGAAGGAAGAAATGCAACGGACCAGACCGGGATTCAAACCCGGACCACCTGAATCTCTAGTAAGGTGTTCTACCAACTGAATTGTCTGGCCAGCAGTGATTGAGCACATCTGGGGGCTACATTCCTCCCTCTTTAAATGTCTTGAAGACATCAACTGTGATCTTTGTCCCTTGGCAGGCATTTTCACCTGTCAGTTTCAGAGGCTGCTCAGGTCTAGACACCAAATAGAAAATGCAACAGACGAGACCAAGATTTGAGCCCAGGTTCCTGAATCAGGTGCTCTAGCTACCAACTGATGAGCTGTCTGACTGCTGGTAATGGGACCCATCTGAACCCCATATTACATTCTAAAATCTTATCAAAAAGCTATTTGTCTAATTTCATTCAAACTTGGCACTCATGCACAGTATCCTTGAGGTAAGGGGATTTAAATTTGTTCAAATGAAGGACCACACTCTTCTCAAAGGTATGATAAGGGTTAGAAAAAATTGATTTTCTGCCAAATTAATATGAATTTAGACACGCTTTTGAAGATATCATTAATTATTTGAAGACATTAATTTAATTATTGCACGTATCATATAATCATTGCTGTAATCAATGGAACTCGTGCGTGCGTCAATTGAATGATTGTGCAAAATTTAATTCATTTTGAGTAAAAATTGATTACATGTACATTTTTTGTAGATGCACACATTGAATTATTGCGGTCAATTGAAATAATGCGTGCAAGAACTGAACACGTGTCCGCATCAGCTCGGTTATTGCTCTCGTCGAATTCATGTGTACACCAGTGTGGAGGAATTATTGCTCACAAATGATATCAATGATACGGAAGCCGATAGGTGCCAGAGTATAGAATTAATATTTATTTAACTGACGGCCGCCAGTTAATTTATGTGGCGTCCGCCACTTTATTATCTGGCGGCCGCCATATAAATTAACTGGCGGCCGCCACTTATTATCTGGATTTAGAATAGTACGCAAACACGCAGCAATCGTTTTCCAAAGTGTTGGGACAGTCGGAGAAATTGTCTTGTACAATTGTTGACAAGCAGAAAAGGAACCTAAAAATGTCTCTTTTACCCAAACTTCGTTCTCCTAAATTGGAGGGAGGGGCTCCGTTTATCCTTCAATTTATCAGTTCATTCATTATTACATTTTTACCATTCATTACTACCACCTAAAGAGGGGGATGGGTGCCAATCCGCCAATTAATCTTATTTCACATGTGAAAATAATTAAGTTAGTTTGCATGTGAAAATAACAGAAATTGAACGTTGTCAAAAATGGAGTGTTAAATCGAAAAACAATAATTTAATGCTCTTAATTGTATATATCACATACATATTTACTAAGCATTGGGAAGGTATTGCACCCCTTTCATTTTGAGAGAGAGCGATAGAGAAAGAGAGAGGAGTTGACCGCCATATAAATCATTTTTTTTTAAATTGAGTGGCGGCCGCCAGATAATAAGTGGCGCCACCAGATAAATAAGTGGCGGCCGCCAGTAAATTTATATGGCGGCCGCCAGATAATAAGTGACGCCGCTAGTTAAATTAAGTGGCGCCGCCAGTTAAATTAAGTGGCGGCCGCCACATAAAGTAAGTGGCGGCCGCCAGTTAAATGAATATTAATTCTATACCCTAGCACCTATCGGCTTCCGTACAATGAAGGTGCCTTTGCTTTATTACCATGATTAGTAAATGCGTGTTTCAATTCTTGCGATATATGAAAAATATATAATAATTGCTCACATTCAATGAATCAATGATATGATTAATTCAATTGAAGATCATGGCAATTAGTTAAATTGAATTATTACCAATCTAATAAAAATTAGATCCTTGATCAGCTCAGGTAAAAGTATATCTCTATCGATACCTTATTTAGCATTTATATACGTAAGTAATTTTAATTTGATTGATTACGTGCATTAATTGAATTACTGTGCACATGATGATTAATTTGATGCATGCAATAATTCAATTGAAGAGAACAGCAATTCATTAATTTGATGCATGCAATAATTCGATTGAAGAGAACAGTAATTCAATTATTGCTGGCATTAATTGAATATGATGCGCACATTAACTGAATTATAGCTTTCCTCAATTGAATTATATCATGCATTAATTCGATTGTTGGTATCGTCAATTCATTTGAAGAGCTAGATCAATAACAGCGGAATGATTAATGCTATCAACAATTTAATTAATGTGCACATTAATTTAGATTTGAAGATATCATTAATCAATTAAAGGGATCTTTAACTGAATCGTTTCGCACACCAAATTAATCGAAATCTTCAAATGAAAAATAAATCGTCCTCTTGGATGGTTTCAATGGTAAACTTGGTGTTTTCATGGAGTTGATTGGATTCTCAGTTTAATTTTCCTAACATAATATATGAATGATCGGTGATATGACATTTTTAAAAACGGTTTCTATGCGAGATTTGTGCATTCCATTGAAATAGATAAACTCTGAAGTTACATATTTTATCCAAAATACGTCCGAAATACCCAAGGAATTGAACATTTAAAAATAAAAGAAGGGGGGTACCGGAAGTCCTATCCACAAGCACCTGTGATTCCACCCTCCTGTAATGTCATAAGATTTTGCAAAATCATTGATTTATTTAGATTTATATGCATAATACAAACATGAATTAAATGCGATAAATTTCCTTTATTTTTTCACAAACATTTTGTATATTTTTGTAAAGAAACAGTTTCATGAAATTGCTTATGATTACTATTAACCAGTTTTTTTGTGAAATTTTGATAACGCTTTAAAGGAAAATTGCAATTTTCTGACGTTGATATAATTTTCTGATGGTAATATATGATTCTGTTTATGTTTGTCTCGCACATTTTAGAAAGTACATATTTTATTGCATATATAATATACAAATAAATACATGTACATATAGCATAAAGTGAATTACTATCATGAGAATCTGCCTGAATTAAGTATAAATTTGTGAAAAGCATTAAAAATTTTGCTGTTAGTTTCATGTCCCAAATTGTCACTGCCCCAAAATAAAATCCGTGTATCGATAATAGATAATTCTTGTATTTGAAAAAGTTCGTTAAACATAACATTTCTTACTACTGAAAATGACCTATATATTTTATTTGATAATTTATTAGTTTTTAATACTGAAAATGGAAACAAATACACTTTCTATACTTTAAATTATCAGATAAAAATGTGAGAATGGAGACCTACAGTGGCGGATTTGAAAATTTCAGAGGTGGGGGGGTGGGGGGGGGGGGCGGCGGCTGCGCCCCCCCCCCCTCCCCCTGAAATTTTCAAATATAACCCAAGAAGGTAAATCGTGGTATCTTGTTTAGAAAAATGTACTAAACGATAAAAGAAACAATAATTTCTTTCACTTCCGGAGAAATAAATGACAAAATCTTTTGATTTCTTGAATTACTTTATTGGGAGAACTTTTATATTTTTCCCAAAAACCCTTAAAGTTTGCGTCATTCTATTAATTTCACCTAATAAAAAATGATAGAAAATAGTACAAATGACTAAATAGGGGACATATTTCAAGCTCTATAAAACCTGTAAAATCCATGAACTTTCGGGGGCTTCGCCCCTGGACCCACTGGGGGCCTCAAGGCTGCCCCTAGACCACCTGCCTCATAAAGTGGCGCCCCCCGTAACCGCAATTCCTGGATCCGCCCCATATCTAATATTAATGTTTCTGGTGTGACAAAATTGCAAATTTTCGCTAAATCAGGAAAAAAATGTATTTTAACTTAGCCTACAACTTTCTCAGTATGCATTACACCCTTCAATATGCTAAAGATGCAGGACTAGGGCTATCAATCTTTATCAATATACTGTATATAATATTGAAACACGGAAATTTACAACTGTTACTGAGATATACTCGAATTAGTCGTTGTATGACATGCTCAATATGTAGATTTTTGCGACACTGCGCATGCTCCAACATGTGTGGCAACGATGAAAACAAGTGTAAACTCATATAATCTAATGTTTTAATTATTGATTCCACGTGCAGATTAAGATGGAACTTGATACTTAGACACTTGATATAGAATGGCAAAATTGAGTATAGCTAATTAACAAGTGTTACAATATTTTTAATTACCAAAAGGAGAGTGAAAATACAAATTCGGCACGGTAACACAACCTGTTGATTTTGCCTTCTTCAAAAAGGTGAGTGTATGCTTTTTATTCTGAGCGTCGTTGTTTACAAGTTTTACAGCTTGTTTGTTCATTTTTATCTCTGATTTATGCGCTGCCTTTTATAAAAGAATATTCGTATATGTACCCAGCAAAATCCTGTCCCTTGCTATGTGTTTGCAGCGACTGACATTTAGAAGTTCTCACTCACAAATTTTCTGCACTTAAAACTACAAATAATACACACACACATTGTCATTTTCCCAAGAAATCATCATACAGTGGAACACCCTACTATCAAACATAGTCCAATCCAACACTGTTGACACATTTACAAATAAATCTCTATTGCTTAGAACACTGTAAATTTATGTTTATTAATCCTATTTGTTTGTCTTGTACTTCTTAGCAAGTTTTGTTTGTTTGATTTTTAGAATTTTTGTGAACAACAGATGACCTTTAATGACTTAAAGATTTATTTTTTGAAAAAGCATGCATTACCATGGTAGATGATGTTTGACACTTTTTTTTTATTCAAATGGTGCAGACATTCTGCCATTGGTGCTTTTATATTTCATTTTAACCAGAACTGTAATATTTATTCTGAAACATAATTACTTTATGAATCACTTAGAAATATTTGCAGTTCCTACACTATTTATCATTGAATGAAATTTGTGTGACCTGTAAATTTTACTTTTATGACCTACTTACTCAGCAAATTTTCTTTGAATGCTAAATTCAAGGAAATAAAAACACATGCATAAAAAAAACCCCAAAACATTAGACCATCCTAGATAGGTTGAGCATATTTAGTAAGCTTTTGATCATATTATATACGTAATTATTGTATGAATCTATATTTAGAAATGACAGACAGTTGTTGAAAAATCAATATTAAACACAGTTTTGCATCAATGAACATAAAAGCTAAATGGGTAATATAACATTCCTTTGATATATATATATATAGAGTCTATTCACTTTGCAATTATGAGTTGATCATAAATTGTGTTAAATGTCACCAAATATTGACATTTTTGCTTAGTGAGAGCATCATACATGTAGGTCAATATAATTAGAAACAGTGTGCTAAAAGTGAATTAATTATTAATGAATGCAGTGCTCACTTAAATCAACCAACAGTGTGTAGGTATACCTCATTGTATTTTATTTTCAGACCCAAAAGCAAATCAGAAAATGCAGCAACCTTTTACGAATTCTGAAGCTGTCAAAATGTGCATGGTGGGGTCAGATGCCCCACTGAGCAGTCACATTAGATATGGTCCCAAACCTCCGTATGCAGTGGGAAAACCGAGAGAGAGACCTTATTCAGGTACCCAGGTTAATCAATTTAAATAAAAACTACTGATTATCATATTTATAGTTTTCTAATTTGATCGAGCTTTGGATTAGGAAAAAAACCCACATACAGTGGAACCCCGTTATTACGTTTTCCATTTTGACACAATAAAATAACGTAATACCGGGGTCAACGTAATAAAGGTTCCCAGTGAAATCCATTAAAAATATCATTTGGAAACTCTATATCTTCCGTTGATACTCCGTGAAGGTGTGTGTGTGAACATATTTCTACTATCTTTGTTTTAAAGACTATGACACTTGATTTATTTACATCTTATCTTAAATGTCTGTAATTCTTCATGTTTTCATCCCTTTTCTTTATTTCTTGTGTAGGATAAATAAGGATGCTTTGATAAGCATTGCAGATTTGCTTTTGTTTCCGCCATTTTGTTCAACTTTAACATAATGCGTTCATATAAATTTCTCTCAATAACTCGTTCAAGTTCGTATTCAACATTCGTACATAAAACAAAAAATAACAAAACATCGTTTTTCTTAAGTTATATCTCTACTACACGATACAAAACACAATTTAATAAATCCCATCCCAAAAAACACCCCAACAAAACGACGACACAAAACACACACGATATCCAACACTTGCACACTTTTTTCACCAACGATAGTACAATTTCAAAATTAACATCATTTAATTGCTTATCACTGGCTTCGATACAGGGTATTCACCTGTATTGATGTCTCTAGATCTATCAAAGCGTGATCAGTCAAGCATCTCTAATCCCGTAACAGACCAGGAAATTTACATGGTGACTGCCTGGGGCAGCCAAGGTGTGAATGGCTTATTATTTTGAGAATCACTATTGAATAATTAGGGGTTTATTACGTTTTTGTCGGAATTTTTACAACGTAATACCGAGTCCCGGCATCTTGGGACAACGTAATAACGAGGTCTATTTTATATAGGTTTGTTAAGAAATGGTTTTGTGCTTTGAAATTCCAACGTAATATGCGGACTAACGTAATAAAGGAGGAACGTAATAACGGGGTTCCACTGTAGCTGGTAATACCAATTTGAACCAAAGCCAGAATGATGATCATTTGGTTGATACCCGAACTGATTGAGTTTATGTGTAGAAGCAGTTACTGAACATTTTTGTCATATTGAAGTAATATCACAAACTTGAGGGAAATCCATAGAATTTCCTCTCATTAAGATGTACAGTCAAGCATTGATTTTTAATAGTATCAGGAGTGTGTTGGGGTAAATTATATTGTACATCTCATCATCAACAGCTCCAGCAAGACGCATTACTACAGGTAATTTTTCTGACCCATGGAGGGGTCCGAGTTATAAGGAATCCAGGTTGACCATGCCAAGAAGCTACCACAAAGTAACTGACCGGCAGACCCCCTACATGTGTAAGTTCTTTGTAACTAGTTCAATTTGAATTCCTGCTGCATCCTGACTATGCTGTGCACTGTAATCAGAGGTTTCAAAAACAGTGTCATAATCCTTACCTCTGTATTTCCATGTATGTATAAGTAATATTCTTATTTCCAGCTTTTAAAATATGTAAGTTATGTAAGTAATATTCTTATTTCCAGCTTTATGTAAGTAATATTCTTTTCATTAGGAATTACCTTCACTGTATGTATTTTCATTATGCAGCAAAGAGGATAGAATCAGTATACAGTATGAACAATGAAATCCGGTCCAGCATGCCCCTCCCACCCTATCATGCTATGAATGACCCTCATTTATATGAGTACTTTGAAAGAAGATTTGGACAGATACAGATGTCAGCTAGAAGGGTAAGTCATTTTTATTATTCTATCACAGTTTTTGTAAATATACATACATGTATCAATGGAAGCTAATGTAAAATTTCCAATATAGCACTCGACATCGTTAATTCATCGTTATCATTTTTAGGAACTGAATCCTTGTGTTGGTAGTTGATCCTTTATGACAAGACTTTTAGTATCCAACAAAACATTGACTGGAGGGCTTACTCAATAATATGTTTGATGAGGAAATTATTTCTGAAATGAAGTACAAAATGCATAATGATTTTATATTTAAAAGATATATGTGTTTGTTCATACCATGACCGCTGGGGTCTTGACAGGGTCACAACAGGGTTTAAAATGTTTCTTAGGAATGTATAGGAAATTTCTTTGAAAATCTTAAAAGGGTGTCATATGACATTAATATGCATGCTTATATAGTGTTGATTTGATTTATATTTAGTTCATGGCACCAAGGTTTTTTGCAGGACTACAATTTTTTTACAGGAATATATTCAATATTGGAATATTTTTTAAAGCCCACAAGGGTTTTAAATTTTTCTAGGAAAAATGTACAAGTTTCATTAAAATTCCTCCTCTAATGGACCTCAAAATGATATGCAAACATCTTGTGTAACGTTCAATCAGCATTGTTGATCTCCGAGATCAGGGATGGGGCCATTATAGGGTTGGAAAGTTTTACATACGTATATTCTTTAAAACTCTTTTTTAAGAATCTGAAGGGTACAATATTATACAAATATTGACTGTGTTTTCAGCGGCATTGATTATGTTGGCCCCCAAGGGACAAAATATTGCCCAATGCGGACCAGAGTTAATTATGAAAGGGTCAATTTTAATTTTAAAAAAGTGTAAAGATTCACTGGCAGCATAATAAACTTTGTTTTCATTACAGAAACGTCCCCATTCAACTCACTCTCGCCCATCAAGTGCTTCCTCAGTAACAAGAATTAAGAAGAAACATGAAGAAGACGTGCTGTACAAAATAGCCATCATAACAGCTGACAAAAAAGCTGCTGGAACTGACGCAAAGGTCCGATGAATTCAAATCAATAATTGTCTTGGATTTTTGTTATTTGCTGCTTCACACTAATCTCTAGTTTATGTGAAGTGGATATAGGAAATGTTTCTGAGTGATTGCTAAATAAACTGGACATTTTTTTTTATTGTTCATAATTATCTTATAGCTGTGGGTAGAGGAATTTTTTGAATAAGATACTTTGGGAAAATGAATGTACACTTCATTTAGAAATATACATCCATAGCACAGAAAACTTTCAGGAATTATTTGATAAGGTTTTTTTGGGGTGATAAATATTACAAAGTATTCTTGCTAGTTCTTACATGTTAGTTTTGTGATAGTGTTCAGTGTAGGAAGTGGACAAGTATGAAGATTTATAAATCTAACCATAGATTCCTGTATCATTCTAGGTTTTTCTGACGGTGAAAGGACTCCGGGGTAAAATTCCTAAAACGAGGCTCAGTAAAAAGGCAGGATCGGTGAAGAAGAATAGTAAAGTTGCCTTTCGATTTGCCAAAGGCAGTACTCATTTATTCAAAATCCGTGGTCCAGAAATTGGAGATGTCAAGTCTATAATTGTTGAGGTACAGCACTGTAGAGATTGCCTTGACAATTTTAATTAATTGCAGTTGCTTCTGCAAATTGAAAAAAAAAGAAAAATTCATTTATTATTGAATTCAGTATATTGAAAAACAGGTTGCATAAGCATGTTTTAAAGTAATGAAAAGGGGATAAAATCACAAGCAAAGAATATTTTGAGACATGTACTTAGTTCTATATAATACAAGGAAGATTTTTGCACAATGAACATCAATGAAAATAGGCTTAACACAATGAACATACTAAATTTTTAACGTGTGTCTGTTGTAGACTGATGGAATACAGAAAGAACAAGCGTGGTTTCTACAGGAAGTGGAAATCACTAATGTAAAGAGGAAGAAAACCTGGACTTTTGTCTGTAATAATTGGCTTTCCTTGCATCATGGAGATCAGCAGACATCTAGGGAGTTATTTCCAAATATCTCATCTAAAACAGGTGAATATTGTGTTTTAAAGGGAGATAACTCGTATATCACTAGTTGATTTTTCCAGGCTGTAATTCAGTTTATTTGAGCTAATGGCTTTTATTGGCAAACTTTTCTGATTGAAGTGCCCATTTTCATCTGCCTCTCTGATTTCTATCATCTGTTAGTTAATTCTATGGGTTTCATTTTTTGACCGGAACCTCACACAAACTTGTACTTGTTCAGATAGAAGGGATTTTTAGAGTGTTCAAAACAATGAAATGTATTCCTTTGTTGAATGAAACATCATTAATGAATATCTATCAGTGATTGGAAAGGCCAAAATGGCCTATGGGACTATGGCCCCACGGTTCAAGTTTTCAATGGGCCATTTTCAGATTTAATGGGCCATCAACATATTTTGAATGGCCATTTTCAATAAATAGCAAATGAGCAGTGGAACATTATTGTTTTAATAGAAACTGAACCATGACCACAATCTTTCCCACCCCTCTTGAAAATGTTTCTTCTTTGTTTCAATGTCCCCTTCTCAACAGTATAATTGCTTTTATCGGTATTGCTATTTGAAGACGGTCTCTCGATATTTTCATTAATTTTTTTTTCACTTTCTGTTGTTTCTATATATGTCCTTGGACTTCCAAAGCTTAAACACTAAAGAATAAGCATAAGAAGACGTGATGAGATGTGGTGTAAGAGGAAATAGTTTATTGGTTATCTATTTTGATTTGTACGTATTGCTTCAACCAATGAGATTCGGTGTATCAGAATACATAGAAATTAAAAATGAAAGGACAAAAAATAAGTAAGTCGTACCCAATTCACTTCTAGAGAAAAAAACGTAAGTTATAATCGATATTGAATGCGCACTTTGGCGCATGGATTAAATAATTTAATGCGCTAATTTTCACCTGAATGGGACTATGGCGCAGGGCGCATGGCCTTCCCAATCACTGATCTTTGAAAAGTGATATACTATTTTAAATTTTCTTTAGAAACATTTGTTTAGAAATAAAGTGTCAGTTTTTTCACAACATGACCCACTCTTCAGCCATGAAAACTATGTGATAGTTTCTAAAGATCAGCAAGTCAATGTGTTACGTACTGTGGAGTACATCATAGTGGTTTCGTGGTTACACTATGTCAATAGCTACAGATGTTTCAACAAACTTAAACCGTTTCAAATACAGTTGTTCAGTGACTGGCCTGCAAAAGAATGGATGCAAATGTTTGGATAGTGCAACATTGAAACCATTGAGAACCTTAGCTGTTTACAAACAGTGAAAATTTAACATAGTGTAAATAACAATGACTTGGAGCAGTATGCAAACATCTAATAGTTTTCCAATAATGGTCTTGGAACAATCTAAAATGAGGGGGGGGGGGGGGTACTAGGGTCCCCAAAATTTGTAAGATTCATTCATTTTTATGATAGGACAGGGTAGTTTTTTGATTAATGATTACACACAGATTAATGATGTGCCATATGTTTCTTGTTTTACAATAACAATCTTTTGGGGTAAAATTATTTAATTATGATATGATTGATTTAAAATTTACATGATATTCATTAATCATGGAAAAGAACAAAGAAAAAATTGATTCACAAGGTGTTGTTCTGTGCAGAGAAAACAAAAGAAACTAGCGTGTGATTATATGTATTACAAAATCAGTGGCAACATAAAAACCGTCAATGAAAACTAGATGAAAATTACGAGCTCATGTAAAACTTGATGAAGATTATGAGCTCGTGTAAAACTAGATGAAGATTATTAGCTCGTGTAAAACTAGATGAAGATTATGAGCTTGTGTAAAACTAGATGAAGATTATGAGCTCGTGTAAAACTAGATGAAGATTATGAGCTTGTGTAAAACTAGATGAAGATTATGAGCTCGTGTAAAACTAGATGAAGATTATGAGCTCGTGTAAAAATTGATGAAGATTATCAGCTTATGTCAGAATGATAACACTGGGAATTTAAATTACAGATTATGAGATTGTAACAGTGACCGGAGACAAAGCTGGAGCCTCAACAAATGCCAACGTGTACATCTCCATTGAAGGTCGCTCAGGGGTCACTCCCAAAATCCACCTCAAAGACTTCACACGGACTAACTTTAGACAAAACTCTAGTGACACGTTTAAAATCAGAGCTAATTGTGTGGGTCCTATGAAGAAAATCAGAATTGAACATGACAATACAGGAATTGGGGCCGGCTGGTATCTGGAGAGGGTGAGTTTAAATTCATGCAGTGAAATTATATTTATTGAATTTGAATATTGATAAAGATATCCATTGGACTGGATGTTGGTAGTTCTATTTAACAGTAGATCAATTTAAGACAGAAACAATTTTTGCATTAGGAGTACCACATTGTGTAAATCTGGCCATTATCACAAAAAATCTTACGACTAAGATAAGAACTTCGTATCTGCTTCATACCCAACTGAGTACAACTTAATGCCCTGAGTAAGAATGCCAGTTTTATCACCTATTCATAAACTTAATTTTCCTCATTCATATATGCATGAGTGAGAATTATAAAAGAATAACAAGAGTTTTGAAATTTTCATCTTTTTCATAGATTTTTTGTGTAAAGGGCCACTGGAGAACATAACACTGTATCTTAGGAGAGAGGAGATTTTCTAATTAAAGTTGTCACAATGTTAACAGAGATATTTTGGTTCTCAAGGTTGTAATAACAGATCTCAACAACACCAAATGGAAGTATTACTTCCCCTGCGGAATGTGGCTGGCGAGAGATGAAGGAGATGGGGCAATTTCCAGATATCTCATTGGTAGCAAGGACCCTTTTGCCATCAGAAAAGGTACTAAGAACTGTTTATCAGAACACACAAGGAAAATCAGTAGTTTAACGGCATTTTATTTATCTAAATTTTGGCATTCCTAGATGAGTTCCTAGACAGCTTCATATGTAGATCATTCTAATTGTAGTATGAAAGGACAATTTAAGTTTATTTGTGTAAGGCATACAAGTATTTTGCAACTTGTCAGATTTAGTACTCGTTTCTTTTTTTACTTCAAATTTGAATTCGGTTCTGTAATTAATGAAATGTCTCCTTAACAACAGATAGTAAATATAAAGTAACAGTTTACACGGGGGACAAGAGAGGGGCAGGAACAGACGCTAATGTCATCATCAACATCTTTGGAGAAAATGGCGATTCAGGAGAAGTGAAACTGGACAATACAAAAAACAATTTTGAGAGAAACTGGTGAGTTTATGTAATATGGTATATTAAAAGAATATTCTTACTTTGATTTTGCAGCCAAAACTGCAATCTCTCTCTCTCTCTCTCTCTCTCTCTCTCTCTCTCTCTCTCTCTCTCTCTCTCTCTCTCTCTCTCATCACCTGTTGAAAATATAGAAATGAATGTCATAAATTCATGAAGTTACTGTTTTCTTCATCAGCAAAGATGAGTTTTTGGTTAAGTGTCCGTGCCTGGGCCGTATTACAAGGATACGAATCGGACATGACAACTCTGGGTTTGGGCCAGGCTGGTACTTGGACAAGGTAAGTAGAGCACATTCTCATAACATACTGATAGGAAAGTAAGCCATTAGTTGTCACAGACCAGTGAACTCTCCTGGCTGACTGGGAGTGTTTTTAAATTCTATCTCCTAACTATAACAGTATACACCTAAAATCTCATGGTGTGAAGTTTGTTTTCATACCCCCCACCCCCCCCCCCCCCCCCCCCCCCCCCCCAAACATTGCTTATATCATTGTGAAATGTTTATGTCTTTGAGGTTTGCTGATAATGGAGCAGTGAAAGGATTAGTAGAGCGTTAGTGCACACATCAGGATTGTAACTGACATTGTATTTTTAGCTCGCCGGTACGACTGTCATGACCCCGGTGTCGGCGTCACACATTAAGGAAAAAACTTTTACCTGGGCTATATCTTTTGAACCAAGGGGGATATGATTTTGATATTTCACATATAGATGCCTCTCAAAGAGACCTTTCTTTTGGTACCAAGAGTTTTGACCTAGTGACCTTGGACTTTGACCTACTTTTCAAAAACATTAACTTGGGCTATATCTTTTGTACCAAGAGTGATTGGGCTTTGATATTTCACATAAAGATGCCTCATGAAGAGGCTTTAACTTTCATTTGTTTCTAAAACTTTTTGACCTAGTGACCTTAAATGTGGACTTTCCCCTACTTTTCTAAAACTTTAACCTGTGCTATATCTTTTGAACCAAGAGGGGTAGTAAGGTTTTGATATTTCACATATACAGTGTAGACGCTTCTTGAAGAGACCTTTGTTTTGTTACATGTACCAAGATATGTGATCTAATGACCCTTGCCTTGAACTTTGTCCTTCACATGAGACTGCCAAAACAGAGGTTCCATGTCACAGCAGGTGTGGCACGATATAGATCCCGTCCTGCTCAAAGGCTGTAAGCGCTGAGCATAGGCCTAAATTTTGAAGCTTTTCCCCTGCAGTGATGTCGTCTCCATATAATTGAAATATTGTCTAGTGGGCTGCATTCAAGTCGCTATGACTAATCAAAGGAGTAGGTATGGTGGCTGATTTATGCCATTTTATAATTTATCGTTTATAATCACAGTAATCACAATGTTATTTTGAGGCAAAAAAGACAACAAAATGATATTTAGCAACTTTTCGTCTTCGAAATAACAGAAAGACGACAAATTGTAAAGTAGCACAGATCAGCCACCACACCTAGCCCCAAGGCTAGCTGTTACAATCTTGAACTTAGTCCAGGCCTTTGATATGGTATCAAAACTTTTGACCTAGTAACCTTGGACTTTGACCTATTTTTTTTTTTTAAAACTTTAACCTTTTGAACTAAAGGGGATATGATTAAGTAGAGTCATGCTTCCTGGCAAGCCATGTTGTCTTCTAACAACTTTTGTTTATTTTTTTTTTTCTTGTGAGACATACTAGGTTATTGGAAAAATATTTCAGATTTTATGATGTAAAAAGAAATCAGTGTGTATAAGATAAGAGAAGATAAGTTTATTCCAATTTTGGGCCCAGAGGGCATAACAGTAAGACAGTTTATAAAGAAGGAAACTCAAAAAAGAAAGAAAGTTTATTGATGATCAATGTAATATTACATGTACATGTTATGGGTGACAAGTATTAACACAGTTTTAATATTCTACGAGACTAAATAATTTCTAGAGGAATTTTTTTGTCTGACATTAGTTTGATCAGAAGTGCAGTAAAACAACATTACTGTATCCACCCACGTAAAAAATCATTGAGACTTTTATCACCGCAGTTTCAGCATTGAACAGGGGCCTGCCGCTTAGATTTGACAGTCTGAAAAATTGAAAAATCGCTTTGAAGCTAAATTTAAAAGATATATCTGCTGTTTTGGTTTGGATCTGAGGATGAACTTCTGAAAATATTACAGAAGTTAACATATTCTAGTCATTGTCATCAAAATATAAAATGCTTTGCTCATGACAAAATGTTAATCAATACATAAGGAAGTAAATCACATTGTGATAAATATACATGTCGGAAATGTGTTGGCTTTTTGTATGATAATAATAATATGATGAAACCGAGGAAAATAAAATTCAATGTATTGAAGTCATATACAATATAACAATAAATTACATGTACACACATTGTATTTACAAAGATGACTTTCAAGGCAGCATCAAAGTTTTTGTTGTTTTTAAACTGTCAGCTTTCCATGTAAAAGATAGGCATCACAGATTCATTTCACAGATACGTTCATTAAATTGTTTATTGTTGCATAATAACAAATTCTCGAATTTCCTGGGACAAATAACTTTGATTTGAATTTTCATAGCCAAGGATATCATCCATTGATGCATGTAGTTTTTGAAAGATTTTTTCTTCTTCATTTTTTTCCAGTAAACTTGTTGAAAGAATGTTTTTTTTTTTTTGGATCAGCTGTCACAATAACTTAAGGTATTGATAGGCCACACTCATAGAAAGATGATGTAGGTCTAAGAATGGAAATAACTCCAAATTCTGGCTCATCATTCCAGTGTTCTCGTATGTATCCTGAAATACACATGTACAATGAAAATTTTAAGAATTTCAAGTTGATTATCAATACAGTGTTATTTGTCTGATGTAATGTGCTGCATGATTTTGAAGGTAGACTTCTGCTGGGGTTCAATTTCTTAAGGTGCTGATTTTATCAAGAAGTAAATTGGAAGAAATTTCCAAATTATATTTCCTGTATTATTTTGCTTGTTCAAGGTCCCATATCTGAAAGTTATATGTTTCTTGTGGACATTTTTAGAAATATCATTTTATATAAATTGTAATATTGAAATTCGGTCATTAGAAATTAGTAGTATCAGTGTATTTGAATTTTAAATACATTTATGTGTTTAAATCTGACTTCATCAGTTCAACAGGAACACTAATAACAGAAATATTTTAAAGAAATCTATCCTAATGATGTATACATTATGTATAAGCTTTGCTTACCCTTTGTGGTATAGAACAGTAACTTCCTGTCCACTGTGTAAGCTTTGGTACTATTGTCTGGGATGGTGGCCCCTACAAACTGACAGTGGTCCTCACCTCGCCCCACCCTGTCACCAATGTCATAGAATTTCCCTCCTTTGCTGGGCCCCAGGAATATTTTATACCGAGTATTGCTACAGAGTTGAACCCCAACGAACTTGACTACCAAGGATGCAAAGAAATTTTTCCTGATATATTTTTTTCCTCCTTCACAGTCATTTCTTATGGAGGCATGAGAGAAGTTGTATGGGACCCATTGGTTTTCACTCATAACTTCAACCGTAAATTCAGTGAAAGTTTTTTGTATGTCATTGAGTTTGCTGTTAAATTTGTTAACTTTATCCACCGTGATATTTAAAACGGTGTCTTGATTTCCTAATGACACTTTTAGCTGGTCAATTCCACCCACTTCATACTCCACAGCTTGCAATTGTCTGTTCAGATTTTGAATTTCGTTTTGGGCACGTCTGTAGTTTTCGGTGAAGCTGGATTTGAATCTGTCAATGCCTTGTTCCATGAACAACTGCGAATCAGCGACTGCCTGGATTTCTTCCTCTAGGTATCTCAGCCTCTCTTTCAGAACATCACTATCATCTTTGGTGTAATCCTTTAACACTAGACTTATCTCAGCCACCTTTCGTTGCAGTTGACTGATCGCTCTTTGGCTCTGATTGCGGTATTTGGCCAGAGATTCTTGGAAAATGTTCACTAGGTTTGAAGTCATATTTACTCGTCTGCTCTGAGAGTAGATTTTGCCGTCCATTTGCAAAATTTCATTCTGAAGTTTTTGAGAAAATAAATTTTCAAAAGAAGATATTTTGGAGGCAGTCATTGAATTTGCACGTTTTTCTAATGTCTTTGACAAATCATCAACTGCTCGCTGAACCTTTATCTCTAAAGCACTGTATTCTTCTCTGATGTCTGATATATTTTTCTGTATGATCAGTTTATGGTTCTGATCATTTTCTAAGAAATTTGAAATGTTATTCTTCAAACTTGTTCCAGCATACAGAATTTTGCTTATATTTTGGTATTTTCTATCAATTTCATTTAATTTTAGCTCCATCTCATTTGAAACTTGATTTTTCACAAAAGATAAAAACTTTATCACATTTTCATTGTTTAGAACAGATGATGAATTTGAGGAATTTCTGTTTTTCTCAAATTCATTGGCTTCTGTTTCTATAACTGTAGCATTTAAGTCAAAGCTGACATTTTTTAATGTTCGAGCTAGCATATCCAAGGCATGGCTGTCCCAAGGACTTTTAGATGTGTTCTCAAATATTTTAGTTGGTTTTGTAACAATCATGAATTCATTGGCCTTTAACTCTTCTTTGGTTGAATTGGTGATTTCATCGTCATCCTCAATTTCACTGGAAGATTCAATCGTTTCTGAGGGACTCCTTATATTTGGTTTAATGTGTATCTTTAAATTCTGAAGAAGTCTTTCTTTGAAATCAAGACCTAATTTGTTTTCTGGATTCAGTATGACAGGAACTATATTTTCAGCAAGATTCTTCATCCATTTGTCTTTGAATTTTTCCAGTTCATCCGCTAATAATGGTCGAACAGGGTCCATCAGAGAGTCCAGTGAATTCGAGCGCTGGGAGACAATATTTTCCCCTCCCCCAGTTTGTGGGAGTCTAGATTCTAGTTGTAGAATTTTGTCCTCTAACTTTTTGACGTATGTAGCTGACTGTGCTAAGTTAAACTCTAACCTGTTCATCGTCTCTTGGTTTTTTCCCTGATGTGATGCGATTTGAGGCATTCGAACTTCCAGTCCTCTGATTGCCGTGTATAGACGTGAGAACTTGGCTTCTAAAGCTTGCATCTTTCTAAGGGTCCTCTCGTCGGTGTTGCAGCTGCTCTTGATGCTATTTCTGGGTATGGTCAAGCTCACTACACAATCCTGATCAATGACGTTTGCTATTGACCAAACCTGCTTTGTCATTACACAGACACCGATCCACCATAAAATCGTAGAAACTTCATGCATTTTCAGTGAAGATAAATTTCAATCCATGAAATAATATATCCAATTAGATTAAAACAAGATTGAATAAATCCAAAAATAATGCTTTGTTTATAGATATTCTATTTAGTTCATAAGAAATTGAATTCCATTTTGAGATAAAATTTCAGTAGAATATGAATTTCAATTCCATGTCATTCAATAAAATTCACATGAGAGGGAAAATTACGTGTTCTCTCAATCCTGCTTATTTTGCTATGTGGAAATGGTATTGCAAAATCCCCGTCTTTTTATCAGAAGAAACTTCCCAGGTGAATGATATGCTTGATTGATGACCATTCTGCTAGACTTTTCTCCCCATCATACAGGGGAGGGTTTTTTTGCCATCGAAAGAAGCATTGCATTGCCCATGTAAACATACTTGTTATCAGAAATGAAAAGAATGTTTTCCTCTGATCCCTGCAGTGTCTGTATGAGAGTGAAAAAGTCTTGGTGTGAAATGTTCTATAGAAACAGCTTGAGGTTTTCCTTATAATTTTCTCTTTTTTTTTTGTTATCACAAACATTTACTTTTTAGCAGTCATAATTCATGATCCCCCTCTATTTTACTTTATAACTCAATACTCAGAAAGTTAATCATAACATTAATATATTAAAAATATTTCAATTGAATTGATTTGTTTAGTTACAAATCATACAAATTATAGATACATATATGGAAAAGCACTAAGTTCCAACAACACCTGATATACCCATCTGTGTAGGATCCACAGCATGGATGCAAGCTAGGACACAAGGTCAAATATACTTGTGAGCATATATTTATCTATCTCCAAATTGTTTTTTTTTTTTTAAATCACAGTGTCTGGTATAAGATTTATATTAAAAGAAATAAAATAAACTGTACACAAAGTTACAATTTTAACGCAAGCGCTTTCATTTCATAATCCTCAGGTGTTACATTTTAAAATAGTTAAAATTTAACTTTGTGTAGTTTATTTCTTTCTTTTAATATATATATATATATATATATATATATATATATATATATATATATATATATATATTTTTTTTTATAGTGCACTCACAGTGAGTAATTTTCAAGCAGCATTTTCCGGTGGGAAAATTTGTGGGAAATTCAGAAATTCATTCTGTTTCACCCACGCTTTTCTAATGTCTTAATTTGTGGTGTTTTATATTATGTATAGTGAATCACAGAAATTTTTCGTTCCAAGAATTTATGTGAAGGTCGCAAATAAGACAGTCTTAAGTAGCTTTACATAAACAATTTAACCGTGTGTTGAAGGCGGGCTGATTTTTTGGCCACTGCTTCTCGTCAGCAGGCTGAATCAGATGATTTAATTAATCCATAATGCCTGATTGAGGTTTAGTATGTGTGTTGGTAAGTCTGAGAATGCAATATGTGTACTTAATGTAACAAAGTACAGTGCATGGTTCACTGAATTTGATAAGACTAAGGAGTATATTGTGGTTATCAAATTAAGGAGGAGAATCACATTGTCATAATGACTGGCTACCTTTGGAAACACAAATAGAAAATAAATATATCAATAATATGTTTTTATGTCCTTTTAAATCCTATATTGCCAAGAATCAGTGTGTAAATGCATATTAAAGACTGAATGTGAGTAAGTTGAGCCATGTAGGGGGTTTAATTCTTTTCCAGATGACTGTTCAATAAAATATAATTTTTTTCAGTTACATGTGTCTTATCTCCATAAAGTTAGAATACTTTACAGAAAGGTGTAGATTATATCTGTAACTTCTAAAGGGCTGATATTCCGTAATATTCGGGCATTGGTGCTTAGTAAATTAAATGTATTACTAAAGTTTTACGTTGACTCAATTTTGATACAAAATACGTTTTAGTCTTGTCTTTAAGCACTGTATGCACTTAGAACTTGTGAATTGTATAATTTCCTTACAAAAAGCATACTGATAAAACCTGGACACAGTCTGAAGACTGTGTGATGGTCTCGTCATTGTTTAGCAGATACAGAAATTTATTTAATCTTAATTGTAAGATTTCTGTGCCCCTGGAGTTGAAGATTTGGGGGCATACATTATTTTGCCTGTCTGTCTGTCTGTCTGTCTGTGCAAAAATTTAGTCTTGGTCATATCTTTACTCCATAAGAGGTATAGCTTTCATATTTGGTATGTGTATTTCTTGTGGCAAGACCTTTCCATTGACACCAAAATCTTTGACTTTATGAGTTGAACATTGACCTTGGATCTGGTTCACTTTGTTGTATACAATTCGCGGGCATCAGTGTTTTACAAATACATCTTGTTTGTAACAAGAGCCACAATCTCCTGAAAGTGAGAAAAACGATGAGATGTACAAAAAAGTCAAGAGTGTGAAGTAAAAATTGCTCATGACTATGGACTTCCTCTGTTTTTGATGCGCAGCATTGCTCGTTATCTTAAGGTGATAGTGGATGTTTCTAATGTGCAGCATTGCTTGTCTTAAGGTGATAGTGTATGTTTCTGATGTGTAGCATTGCTTGTCTTAAGGTGATAGTGTATGTTTCTGATGTGCAGCATTGCTTGTTGTTTTAAGGTGATAGTGGATGACTGCGACAACATGATAGTGTATGAGTTTCCCTGTGGGCGATGGTTTGCAGACGATGAAGATGATGGTGCTCTCTTTCGTGACCTCATTCCAGGCGTGGGCGTCAGCAGCTCTTATGGTGGTCAGTTAATTATTGATGATTTAAATAAATCAAGCCAATTGTGTGGGTAGTAGGACTGAAATGAAATTACTATGAAAATATAAAACATTTAAAAATGATTTTTTTTTTTTAAGTTGGTGTATGTTCTTTAGTTTTCATATATATTTGAAAATATGTTGCATACAAATATACTTTTGAAATGCATTGTTGTGAATGATATTGTTAGATGCAGGTATTTATTGCTGTTTTTCTGTGGGTAGGGGTGCCTTATGTAATCACTGTGTCCACGGGTGACAAGAAGAATGCTGGCACCAGTGCTAAAGTCTTCATCATAATGAAAGGTGGCCAAAACAAGGAATCCAGTGGTAAAATATGGCTGGACAAAGGAAATTTTGAAAGAGACAGATCAGAAATCTTCAACATCAACCTTCAGACCATGGTGAGCCCAGTTCAGAGTTTGGAAGTCGGCCATGATAATAGTGGAGTGGGGGCAGGCTGGTTCCTAGAGCAGATCATTGTGTACTGTCCAATAACGGGCATTGAGCAGGTCTTCCCCTGCAAGCAGTGGATGGCCACTGATAGCGAGGATGGACAAATTCAGAGGACACTTTTTGAGCAAAAGGCAATGAGACAGAAGAAGGAGAAGAGTAAGTTTATTGTGTGGGATGCAATCCCACTCTTCATTTCTCTCGTAATTGTCGTATTCTTTCAGTTTTGGTGTACAGTAAAACATGGTTATAGTGGACCTCCAGTGCCTGCGAAAAACAATTTGTTATAACTAAACTTCATTATATGCAATAAATGTTTTGCTATTTTCCCCTTATAGAGGAATAAATATCTTTTCGCAATAAGTGTGAATTCATTATATTAAGCATGTTCTTGATACGTATGTTTTACTGTAGTTCTTCATTTTAAGATTATATTTTTAAAAAGAGGAGCTTTAAATACCATTATATAGAAGCAATGTATAAATGAATGCTATAAGTAAAAACCATTATATAGAAGCAATGTATGAAGATAAATGAATGCTATAAGTTAAAAATAGGCTTTCTTCGTGATAAAATAATCATACCCACTTAAACATAGAGCGTGGCAGACACATAGAGACCAATATGTCTGATGTCTGTCTAGACAAACAGAAATCACTATGTCCTTTGTCTGTCCATCTGGATTTTTTACAATAAAGCTGCATGTTGTCATGCATGAAATTTGTCTTCCAATCTGAAGAATTTGATTTAGCATGTAACATTTTGGTTGCTGTAGGAATCCATTGGCACCTGTGGGTTAAGACGAGTGATGACAGTTTATCAGGGACGGATTCTCGTGTGTTTGTCTGTCTGTATGGCGCCAAGGGAAAGACAGATGAGGTGGAACTTGAAAACAAGGGTGATGCATTCGAGCAAGGCAACACAGATGAGTTTGACATCCATGTGTCCGATATTGGCAAGCCTTACAAACTGCGTGTGTTTCACGACGATTCAAACATTATGTCAGGATGGAAATTAGATCAGGTAATTAATGTACTGAAAATTTATTACAAATTTTTATATCTTGGGGTTTCCTTTTTCAGTTTTGAAATATCACTCTTCATGTTTTTGCAAACAGAGATTTTGAATAAAACATTTGAGTATGCTATTATTCTTTGATTTTACAGTAATTATACTGTAATGCACTTAGTATATCAACACAGAATATAAGATGTTATGTGTGTGTGTGTGTGTGTGTGTGTGTGTGTGACACTTGGTATGGGTATGTTTGTGTGTATTGAGTGAATATTTTTTGCTCTCTATTCATTCAAGCACCCTGAAATATCCTGTGTACGGACAGTCACTTGATTTTTGTAAGGTTAGATTTTCACATGTTTTTGTAAGGTTAGATTTTCACATGTTTTTGTAAGGTTAGATTTTCAGATTTTTGTAAGGTTAGATTTTCACAGATTTTTGTAAGGTTAGATTTTCAAAGTATGAGGTCTGATATCTTGGTTGTAAACTTTTCATTTTCTGTGGTAGTTTACTTTTTTTCTGTTTATGGAATTTTTAAATTTGTGGATACTCCACACCACGAAAAGTAATGAAAGATTTAAATCCTCCACGAAAATTACTAAGTGGGTTTTAAGTAAACTCTTTTAAATTCAATGTGACTGAACAAGGTGAATGTGATATTGAAAACCTTGCTAATTTCCTGATTTATCAACATAGAAATTACCTACAGAAGTAAGTATGAAAAAAAGCATGTTAAATGTTTCCGATACATGTATAGATTTACTGTATATGATGGGGAGATTGTTAACTCACTCGTCTTTAGTTTTCATTTTGGGCAATTTTGTCTTTCTGAAGCATGTTTGGGACTTGCTTTCTGTAGTGACTAGTTTCAGTTAGAGCCATTTTTCTCTCTCAGACATACAAACGAAGATGTAGAATAGGAAGAATTAAAAAAAGACAATGAACAACAGAAAATATGCAAATAAATGAAACAGTGAGCTATGAACTGCCCTGAATTGTAATGACATTATCAACTGCCAGGAACTATTAATTGATTCTTAATTTAATACACATATTTTATTATGACCTTGACAATGCCATAGTTTTGGATTTGCTGAGGAACTGCAGAATATTACCAAACCTGAAAATTCACTCATGCTATGAGCTTCAATAGCTTTTCTTGTGTTCATAGATTAGTTATTGGTGTGTACAATGGCTGAGATGTGATGACATCATTTGTTATTAGAATGTGATTGATATTTTTTCACTCTGATGATAAATTCGTTTTCACTGTTATATATCCTACATTGTGTATCTGTGTTTTTCATTGTTGTTGTCTCTCGTTTTTTCAAACCTATATAATCATGTTACTTTTGTGTTTCTGTCGTACAATAAAGGAAAGTAAAAATAGGAAGAATAGAATGTGGAAGTTGCCATTTCAATTCCCTGTCATGATGAAGGATAACATGATTAAATGTCAAGGTCATTCAGTAACCATTGATGCCGTCCATCTAATTGTCTGCATCTATCTATTAGGTCTGTCTTCTCAAACTCACTTTTGTTTGAATTTTGTTTAATTCTTTAAAAAAAATTATTTTGAGTTATGGAGGTGGGACAATTGTGAATGGGAAGCGATCATATACTGAGTCTCCACTACAGGAATGTGTATCAAACATCACGTTTTACAATTCATCACTCAGGTGTGCACTAAACAGTATGAGCAGATATCCTTAGTAAGATGCACTGTTGAGAAATGCCAGTATAAATATTTCACTGTCATTGTGATATTGAGGAATTGATTTCTTTGTTTGATATAGCAGTTGTTTTTGTGTTGTAGATTGAAATGGAGAACATGTCGACTAAGGAGAGGTACCAGTTTAAATGTGGGAAGTGGCTGGCTAGGGATGAAGGGGACCACTCCACAGTGAGGGAGATGCCTGCTGAAGGACCCCTCATCAAGAAACCTCTGGCCTGTAAGTCCCCACCCCCAGTACAACATGTTAGAAAAGTTCCCACCCCTAGTACAAAATGTTAGAAAAGTCCCCACCCCAGTACACCATATTAGATGTTTAAATGTCCCCACCCCCAGTACAGCATGTCAGATATTTAAATGTTCCCAACCCCAGTACAGCATGTTAGATGTTTAAATGTACCCACCCCCAGTACAGTATGTTAGATATTTAAATGTCCCCACCCCCAGTACAGCATGTTAGATGTTTAAATGTCCCCACCCCCAGTACACCATGTTAGATGTTTAAATGTCCCCACCCCCAGTACAGTATGTTAGATATTTAAATGTCCCCACCCCCAGTACAGCATGTTAGATATTTAAATGTCCCCACCCCCAGTACAGCAATCTAGATGTTTAAATGTCCCCACCCCCAGTACAGCATGTTAGATATTTAAATGTTCCCAACCCCCAGTACAATATGTTAGATATTTAAATGTGCCCAACCCTAGTACAGCATGTTAGATATTTAAATGTCCCCACCCCCAGTACAGCATGTTAGATATTTAAATGTCCCCACCCCCAGTACACCATGTTAGATATTTAAATGTCCCCACCCCCAGCACAGTATGTTAGATGTTTAAATGTCCCCAACCCCAGTACAGCATGTTAGATGTTTAAATGTCCCCACCCCAGTACAGTATGTTAGATGTTTAAATGTCCCCACCCCCAGTACAGCATGTTAGATATTTAAATGTCCCCACCCCCAGTACAGCATGTTAGATATTTAAATGTCTCCACCCCCAGTACAGCATGTTAGATATTTAAATGTCCCCACCCCCAGTACAGCATGTTAGATATTTAAATGTCCCCACCCCCAGTACAGCATGTTAGATATTTAAATGTCCCCACCCCCAGTACAGCATGTTAGATATTTAAATGTCCCCACCCCCAGTACAGTATGTTAGATATTTAAATGTCCCCACCCCCAGTACAGCATGTTAGATGTTTAAATGTCTCCAACCCCAGTACAGTATGTTAGATATTTAAATGTCCCCACCCCCAGTACAGTATGTTAGATATTTAAATGTCCCCACCCCCAGTACAGCATGTTAGATGTTTAAATGTCCCCACCCCCAGTACACCATGTTAGGTATTTAAATGTCCCCACCCCCAGCACAGTATGTTAGATGTTTAAATGTCCCCAACCCCAGTACAGCATGTTAGATGTTTAAATGTACCCACCCCAGTACAGTATGTTAGATGTTTAAATGTCCCCACCCCCAGTACAGCATGTTAGATGTTTAAATGTCCCCACCCCCAGTACAGCATGTTAGATATTTAAATGTCTCCACCCCCAGTACAGCATGTTAGATATTTAAATGTCCCCACCCCCAGCACAGTATGTTAGATGTTTAAATGTCCCCAACCCCAGTACAGCATATTAGATGTTTAAATGTCCCCACCCCCAGTACAGCATGTTAGATATTTAAATGTCCCCACCCCCAGTACAGTATGTTAGATATTTAAATGTCCCCACCCCCAGTACAGCATGTTAGATGTTTAAATGTCTCCAACCCCAGTACAGTATGTTAGATATTTAAATGTCCCCACCCCCAGTACAGTATGTTAGATATTTAAATGTCCCCACCCCCAGTACAGCATGTTAGATGTTTAAATGTCCCCACCCCCAGTACACCATGTTAGATATTTAAATGTCCCCACCCCCAGCACAGTATGTTAGATGTTTAAATGTCCCCAACCCCAGTACAGCATGTTAGATGTTTAAATGTACCCACCCCAGTACAGTATGTTAGATGTTTAAATGTCCCCACCCCCAGTACAGCATGTTAGATGTTTAAATGTCCCCACCCCCAGTACAGCATGTTAGATATTTAAATGTCTCCACCCCCAGTACAGCATGTTAGATATTTAAATGTCCCCACCCCCAGCACAGTATGTTAGATGTTTAAATGTCCCCAACCCCAGTACAGCATATTAGATGTTTAAATGTCCCCACCCCCAGTACAGCATGTTAGATGTTTAAATGTACCCACCCCCAGTACAGTATGTTAGATATTTAAATGTCCCCACCCCCAGTACAGCATGTTAGATGTTTAAATGTCCCCACCCCCAGTACACCATGTTAGATGTTTAAATGTCCCCACCCCCAGTACAGTATGTTAGATATTTAAATGTCCCCACCCCCAGTACAGCATGTTAGATATTTAAATGTCCCCACCCCCAGTACAGCAATCTAGATGTTTAAATGTCCCCACCCCCAGTACAGCACGTTAGATATTTAAATGTCCCCACCCCCAGTACAATATGTTAGATATTTAAATGTGCCCAACCCTAGTACAGCATGTTAGATATTTAAATGTCCCACCCCCAGTACAGCATGTTAGATATTTAAATGTCCCCACCCCCAGTACACCATGTTAGATATTTAAATGTCCCCACCCCCAGCACAGTATGTTAGATGTTTAAATGTCCCCAACCCCAGTACAGCATGTTAGATGTTTAAATGTCCCCACCCCAGTACAGTATGTTAGATATTTAAATGTCCCCACCCCCAGTACAGCATGTTAGATATTTAAATGTCTCCACCCCCAGTACAGCATGTTAGATATTTAAATGTCCCCACCCCCAGTACAGCATGTTAGATATTTAAATGTCCCCACCCCCAGTACAGCATGTTAGATATTTAAATGTCCCCACCCCCAGTACAGCATGTTAGATATTTAAATGTCCCCACCCCCAGTACAGTATGTTAGATATTTAAATGTCCCCACCCCCAGTACAGCATGTTAGATGTTTAAATGTCTCCAACCCCAGTACAGTATGTTAGATATTTAAATGTCTCCAACCCCAGTACAGTATGTTAGATATTTAAATGTCCCCACCCCCAGTACAGTATGTTAGATGTTTAAATGTCCCCACCCCCAGTACAGCATGTTAGATGTTTAAATGTCCCCACCCCCAGTACAGTATGTTAGATGTTTAAATGTCCCCACCCCCAGTACAGTATGTTAGATGTTTAAATGTCCCCACCCCCAGTACAGCATGTTAGATATTTAAATGTCCCCACCCCCAGTACAGCATGTTAGATGTTTAAATGTCCCAACCCCCAGTACAGCATGTTAGATGTTTAAATGTCTCCACCCCAGTACAGTATGTTAGATATTTAAATGTCCCCACCCCCAGTACAGTATGTTAGATGTTTAAATGTCTCCACCCCAGTACAGTATGTTAGATATTTAAATGTCCCCACCCCCAGTACAGTATGTTAGATGTTTAAATGTCTCCACCCCAGTACAGTATGTTAGATATTTAAATGTCCCCACCCCCAGTACAGCATGTTAGATATTTAAATGTCCCCACCCCCAGTACAGTATGTTAGATGTTTAAATGTCTCCACCCCAGTACAGTAATCTAGATATTTAAATGTCCCCACCCCCAGTACAGTATGTTAGATGTTTAAATGTCTCCACCCCAGTACAGTATGTTAGATATTTAAATGTCTCCACCCCCAGTACAGCATGTTAGATATGTAAATGTCCCCACCCCCAGTACAGTATGTTAGATGTTTAAATGTCTCCACCCCAGTACAGTATGTTAGATGTTTAAATGTCCCCACCCCCAGTACAGCATGTTAGATGTTTAAATGTCCCCAACCCTAGTACAGCATGTTAGATATTTAAATATCCCCACCCCCAGTACAGTATGTTAGATATTTAAATGTCCCCACCCCAGTACAGTATGTTAGATGTTTAAATGTCCCCACCCCCAGTACAGCATGTTAGATGTTTAAATGTCCCCACCCCAGTACAGTATGTTAGATGTTTAAATCCAAGGAAAATGTATGGGGGTGACCCATTGTGTTTGTAATTGGTATTTGCGTTTTCATGAAACTTCTCATATTTCTTAATTTAATCATTTCTTATTCCATTATATTTATTGCATTCATTTACAACAGTTTAATTGTATTTTCAGATATCTTCCTTATATAGGGAATATGCAACAATATCAGAAAATGGCTGGCTCTAGCTATCTGTTTTCTCTGTCATATGAGTTGTTTGGCCATGTAAAAAAAGTTTTTGTCACATGATTTGTGATACTGACATACATACTTTGAGGAATTTTTTTCCGTATTCCTGTTCTTGACACCATTTAATGTTTATTTTCAGTGGTGAAATACACAGTTGAGGTTTACACGGGTAAAAAATCGCGAGCAGGAACAGATGCCAATGTCTTTCTGTGTGTATTCGGGGAGCTTGGCGACACAGGTAGACGGTGGTTGACGGACTCCTCTACCAACATTAACAAATTCGAGAAAGGACAGGTGGGGATCTTAAACTAAAACAGATTACACTGAGCACGCTTATAACGAATTCATGCTTATCCCAATGTGATATTTATTCTCCAGGGAAAATAGAAAAAATGTTATTTGATAGAATGAAGTTTGGTTTTAACAAACTGTTTTTCGCTATAGCTATGTCTTATTGTATTCATTTGTATAGATTTAGAATGCTCATTCACAAGTCACCATATTTTTTTCCTCCCATTGTCATTTTCACATGAATTTAGTTTTATGATATTAAGTGTTGCTATAACTTTTTATTTATTCTGTGGTCAATATAACGGTCAAGTTTGCCAATACAACCTATCATTGGATCAATGTTGTCTGACGTGTTTTATACCATGTTAGCCCATTCTTGGCACACTGATTTTGACTACGGATTACTCTGTCTACCTGATCAAGAAATAGGGATCATGACAGATGTGACCAGTCAACAGGGGATGCTTACTCCTCCTAGGCATCTGATCCCACCTTTGGTGTGTCCAGGGGTCCGTGTTTGCCCACCTCTTTATTTGGTATTCCTTATAGGAGTGATGAGATTCATCACTGTTGTCTTCACTTTTTCCTTGTTATGGATGTGCTTCATTTTCTCATCTTCCAGTGTGATATATTTGAAATTGAGGCTGTAACCTTGGAGAAAATAAAGAAAATAGAGATAGGTCATGATGGCAAGGGTTTGGGAGCCGGCTGGTACCTGGAAAAAATAGTCATCAAGCGTCCAGATAAACCAAAACTGGATGTCAGCATTGACTGTAGCTCGTAAGTAGCAGGGGAAGTAACTGTTGGTGTATTTGATACTGTAGAAGTGTTTATTTACGCTTTGGGTTAAGTGTGCGTTTTTCCACATCCATCTTAATGCATGGGGGAGAAGTACACAGTATCTGAATATAATATATTATGAATATAATATTTGATATAATAAATATAATAATTATTATATCAAATATTTATAAGTATACATATGGGGAAAATTTATGTGCTCTTGACCAGACACCGTGTAATTATTGTGTCGCCGCCCCCACCCACCCGCCTGCGTAAATAACAACTTTTACATTAAGATCACTATATATGTTTTGTAGTTCTCTGTAGATTCTCCATCTCTCAAGTCTTGAAATATCTCTTGGTGGTGTGATATATACTTAAGTTCATTTTAATGCATATGAGTCTAGACACTGTGTATCTATACGAGATATAATATTTGATATATAAATATATTGCCAATGCTATCAGTGAAAGATGCTGTACTAATGTTTTGATTTTAGGTGGCTGGCCTCCGATGAAGAGTCGGGACACATTGTCAAGGAATTCCTAGTCTCAGGATCCCAGCTACTAGGAAGTAAGTTTTCATCAAATCCCAGCTACTAGGAAGTAAATCTTAATCAAATCCCACCTACTAGGAAGTAAATCTTAATCAAATCCTACCTACTAGGAAGTAAGTTTACATGAATGTTTTGGAGATTTTGTTATTGACACAACTTGAAATCTCCATGAAGATAAAACATAAATTTGCATAGTTGATATGGATTCAAGATTTTATAAGGTGGATCAAAGGAGATTAGGATTGAATTTTGTCTAGTTTCCTTAAAATTTCTGATACTCATACGAGAGATATGGATGAGCAGTGGAATTCTGTCATGACAGGGGAACACCGCGTTCACCTCTGAACGCGACTGATTAGTTATTTAGTTTCATCGCTCTTTGATTTCTACATGCTGTTGTTTATCTGTCTTTCTAGAGACTACCTACAATGTATATGTAAAGACTGGGGATGTTTCCCGAGCTGGCACCGATGCTAATGTCAGCCTGAAAATCTTCGGGGAGAAAGGCGACACGGGGACCTTGCAGTTGGAGAATTCTGAGTCTACCTCAAACAAATTTGAAAGAAATCGAACAGACCATTTTATTCTCAATGCTGAGGATATCGGCAAGGTATGCCATAAATGTGCATAAAAATCTGAGTACATTCAGGAAACTTATACATATTCATTAATACACACAGGAAACTTATACATATTCATTAACACATCCAGAAAACTTATACATATTCATTAACACACACAGTGTAGTACTGTAGATTTCTAAATAAATACAAAGAATTTATCATCGCATAATTTCCCGAGAAGTGTCACTCGCTAAATAGAATTACTCGCTTTTATTTTTCTGTTACTAAAATACATGTAAATCTATTGATGAACTGATCATTCATGAATTCATGTGCTTATGATCTGATGTCTTTGAGTCGTTTCATGATATCAAGTTCTCGTGTAAAATAAAGAATCTGCATTACCACAGTCACGTTTTTTAGCAGGTTGAATTATCAAAAGTCAATAGAATATAAGGTCAATAAAAGATTCTGAGTTTACGTCCTAGTTTTAGTTAGAGTAAGGTATATCAGCTGTGTGTTGACATCTTCAGTTACAATTTTTAAGGATGTGCATGTACTTGTAGTTTAATGGGATTTAAATTTTAGCAGCTTTAGCAGTGAAGCAAGAGCGCTAATTTATAATTACGCTAAAATATGAAATTCTCTATTTTTAGCTCACCTGAACCGAAGGTTCAAGTGAGCTATTCTGATCACATTTTGTCCGGCGTCCGTCTGTCCGTCTGTCTGTCCGTCCGTCTGTCCGTCTGTCTGTAAACTTTTCACATTTTCGACTTCTCCAGAACCACTGGGCCAATTTCAACCTAACTTGGCTAAAAGCATCCTTGGGTGAAGGGGTTTCAAGTTTGTTCAAATGAAGGGCCATGTCCCTTTCAAAGGGGAGATAATCACAAAAATGCAAAAATAGGGTGGGGTCATTTAAAAATCTTCTTCTCAAGAACCACTGGGCCAGAAGAGCTGAAATTTACCTGAAAGCTTCCTGACATATTGCAGATTCAAGTTTGTTCAAATCATGGCCCCCGGGGATAAGATGGGGCCACAAGGGGTGGATCAAAGATTTACACACAAATATATAGGGAAAAACTTTAAAAATCTTCTTCTTAAGAACCACTAAGCCAGAAAAGCTGAGATTTACATGAAAGCTTCCTGACATAATGCAGATTCAAGTTTGTTCAAATCATGGCCCCCGGGGGTTGGATGGGGCCACAATAGGGGATCAAAGTTTTACATACAAATATATAGGAAAAATCTTTAAAAATCATCTTCTCAAGAACCACTGAGCCAGAAAAGCTGATTTTTACATGAAAACTTTCTGACATAGTGCAGATTCAAGTTTGTTCAAATCATGGCCCCCGGGGGTAGGATGGGGCCACAAGGGGGGATCAAAGATTTACATACAAATATATAGGGAAAAACTTTAAAAATCTTCTTCTCAAGAACCACTAAGCCAGAGAAGCTGAGATTTACATGAAAGCTTCCTGACATAATACAGATTCAAGTTTGTTCAAATCATGGGCTCCGGGGGTTGGATGGGGCCACAATAGGGGATCAAAGTTTTACATACAAATATATAGGAAAAATCTTCTTCTCAAGAACCACTGAGCCAGAAAAGCTGATTTTTACATGAAAACTTTTTGACATAGTGCAGATTCAAGTTTGTTCAAATCATGGCCCCTGGGGGTATGATGAGGCCACAAGGGGGATCAAAGTTTTACATACAAATATATAGTTACAATCTTTTTCTCAATAACCACTGAGTCAGAAAAGCTGATATTTACAAGAAAACTTTATGACATAGTGAAGATTCAAGATTGTTCAAATCATGGCCCCCGGGGATAAGATGGGGCCCCAAGGGGGGATCAAAGTTTTACACACAAATATATAGGGAAAATCTTTAAAAATCTTCTTCTCAAGAATAGCAAAGCTCTGATTAATCATATTTATATGGCAGCATCTTCAGGTAGTGTAAATTCAAGTTTGTTCAAGTCATGCTCCCGGGGGTAGGGAGGGGCCACAATAGGGGTTCAAAGTTTGACATTGAAATATTTAAAAAAATATATGTTCAAAAATCTTCATCTCAAGAAGAGCATAGTAATGATTAGTCATTTTAATGTAAAAGCATTATCAGGTAGTGCAGATTAAAATTTGTGGAATTCATGGTCCCCTGGCGAAGGTTGAGGCCACATAGAAGATCGATTTTTTTTTTTTGATTTTTTTTTTTTTTTTTTACATGGGAATATATAAGGAGGAGTGTTTAAGAAATTTTACATGGGAATATATAGGAAAAAATGTTTAAAATATTCTTATTAAAAATATCAGGACTTTGATTAATCTAATAAAAATATGATAAATATTAAATCTAAGACGGATATAGGTTTTAGTTTTTTTAAAATTAGTATTTGAATCGGGTTCGAAATTCGTTATACAAACTCTCAAAACGAGGCGTATTTGTACACCTGCCATGTTCGGTTTAAAACATAAACACTCTTTTCTTAGGTGAGCGATGTGGCCCATGGGCCTCTTGTTTCCATTGTCACACACAGAGGAAGTGCTAAATCAGGATTACGCAAAAAATTGCATCAGTTCCGAATGCCAAATTTTAGATACACTAAAAATAAGTATGCACACAGTATTACATACTATACATACATCTCATAGCATCAGGTAAATCTCGAATTTTCTCCGCATGGTCAGCATATTAATTTTGCTGAAAAGTAACTTAAGGAATTTTACTAAACTTCTTAAGTTCAAGATTTCATCGTAAACTAAGTTACGATAAATACCTGTCTTATTGAGCTACTCAACTTTGCTAAAAAGTCATCATGGAATATCCTAATTCAAAACGTGTTTCATTAAGCTGTTTTCTTTCTTCTAAATGAAAATGTCTGCACTCATGCTGTTCCTGGATATTTCGAGAGAAAATTAAGACAAACTTTTCCGTCTTTGAAATTTCAATTACTTAAGAACACGTTTAATTTATTAAAACAATTAAGTCAGAATTTACGAAATTCCAGAATTTACGAAATTCTTAAGTCAGAATTTGTTTTGTAAGATAAGAAGTTTTGTAAAACAAGAAATAACTTGTAGATCAAGAGAATCCGAATAGGACACGACGGCGCTAACCTTGGGTCGGGGTGGTTTTTGGATGAAGTGCGTATTGACATTCCATCGTACGGACAGCAGTATGTTTTTGCATGTCATCGCTGGCTGGACAAAAATGAAGGGGACGGGGAAACAGAAGTGGAACTTGAACCATCGTTTAAAGAAGATAGAGAGAAAAGTAAGTTAGCATAGAAAAATTCCTGGGTGTAATGTTTAATAGATTAGGTATACCAGTCGAATAAGGATGATGATTCTCATGAATTTATGTGTCACAAACGTGTTGGTACAATTCTGGTCTGTGATTTACAGAATCTTAAAACTTATCTTTTTGAACAATCATTACACAAATGTTTATACTCTGATTTTAAATTAATTGGCAAACAGCATTATCAAGTTTTTATTTTTCTCAGTCACATAGAGAACATATTAAAGTAGACCTATACTCAGCCTACGTCACAATCAAATGTAAATGCGGAACCACGCGTCCGTTTTCCGAATTGTGGTATTTTAAAGATATCAGTTTGATTTTTACATGGCGATATGATTGTCAGATATTGATTCCTTCCAAAGCGTTCTTATCAGCTGCGGTCAAATTTTGTATTTAAAAAGGGGGGGGGGGCTAAATATGATTCAAGCTTTAGATAAAAATCGGTTGGAGAACAGACAACATTTTGGCGGATGAGGGTGTCCGTGAGATACATTGACTATTCATGTATGTAAAAGTTTCACAATGATCCATGTTCAACATATGGAATTACGCGGCCATCAGAAAGTTGGAGAGATGGATGGGAAATGGGGGCCATTTCATATTTCCACCAGCATCATAATAATAGTAGGTCCTCAGTACCCCATGCTTGTCGCAAGAGGCGACTAAATGGGACGGTCCTTCGGATGAGACAACAAAAACAGAGGCCCCGTGTCACAGCAGGTGTGGCACGCTAAAAATCCCTACTCAAAGACCGTCGGCGTCTAGCATAGGCCCAAGTTTTGCAGCCCTTCACCGGCAATGGTGACGTCTCCATATGAGTAAAAAATTCTCAAACGTAATAATTGCTAATTCAAAACTACACAGCTGTTGAATCCAAATTATCATGAACAAATACATGGTAAGCTTGTGTAAAAATATAAGTTCACACTTCGCTGCTCCAGTGACCACATATATCATAGTTGTGTTCGCTGCTCCAATGTTGCAGATATTGACGCAAACTTCAAAGAACGGCTGCAAATAATTTTTTCAAAATTATTGGGGCAGCATCTGTATATAACGCGATTACAACTATAGTTCCTTATTGAGATTGCATCTACAGAGATCAGCGTAAGTGGTGTACATGTACGTATATCCAATTTATGTACATGCAAAATTTTCCATGATAAAAGATATAATACACATTACACACATGCATTAATCATAATAGCAAACCTATCAAAATTCAGTTTGTTACTTTCGTTTTACATTCACATTGTGAATACCCGCTTCTAGAATGATTTGTTTTCAGATAAAATGTAAAATCTAAGTGCAAACCACATGTATCTATAATACTTATAGGTTGTAAATATACTCAAATTTCACATGTCATATGAAAATATGATAATGTATAATTCAAGATATTTTTTGGGGGGGGGGGGGGGGGTGTACTTGTTATAGAGCTTATAGTTTTTAAAATGATGTGTCAACATATGATTTTCTTACGCAAATCCTTTCTCTGAGATAATAATCTGTAAATTAGAAACAATTTATTCAAGGTTTAGTCCATAAAAATTGGGGGGAAAGACCAATATTGACATCAAATGGCATTTTCAACAGTATTTCTTTTAACATGTGTGGGCTCACAAAGTGTACATTATGAAAATAGTTATTCAAATTTATTAAAATGAATGATTACATATCATTAGATAATGGGTAGTTAGTCTATGTTGCTTATTACAGCCCATTTGTTTGGGAAAATAATAATTATTAAGAAAAATAAGAATGAGGAATACATTTTCATTAATGCTGATTATATGTGGATGGGGTACTTACTTTTGAGAAGCAATAACAATGAAAATAGCTTGTTGACATATATATTTTTCAATGTTTATCTATTACTGGAATATATATATATATCTTATAAAGGCAATTTTTTCATGATTGAGTCCATTTAAGGCCGAGTATAGGTCTACCTAAAACAAGTATTCAAAAACAATATTCATGCCTGCGCAAGTAATTCATATAAATATACATCACGATCTCGATAATAAATAAGTACTGTAACAATACTATATAAACATTTAACCTGGAGGGTTTACTCTCTCAGTAATTAATTGTATATATTTACACAATTTTTCATTTCCATTATCAAAAGATGTCGGCAATGTTGCGGTTATCCTTGATTTTTTAAAATTTTAATTGAGGAAATTATTTCTTTTGATACCGATGAATATCGATATCACCACAGAACATTTTTCATGTTTTTCATCTTAGATGTTTTTATAGCAGGCACATCAGGTTTCTTAAAATGTGTGTGACACATCTATTGCAAAACTTTGCACATATAGGGTATATTGAGGTGCACCTTTCATTTGAAGTAAACTTGTAGAATTTACAGGCAGACAGGTGGTCCCAAAGCATTGCTTTGCTTATTAGGTGACACAAATGTAACATTTTTCATTAGAAAATTACATATATGAAATTAAGAAAAGGCCATTATGGCAGATATTGTGCTCACTAATTAGCAATATTGTCTGTCAGGATTAAGAGTTGTGCTCACTAATTAACAATGTTGTCTGTCAGGATTAAGAGGCCTCGGACGGCTCATTCGCTCAAGTAAGCGTTGGCATTGATTTTGCATAACAAACGTGCACAGCATCAAGTTTCTGCGCAACCCGGATGAGTGATTACATGTGTACCGCCACCATTTCAGCACTCTACCAGAGTTCTCTCCCTTTGATTGCCATTGACCTATGATTTAACATTGCAGAACGTTTTGTTATGAAGTGAATGATTTTTTTGTGCATTTCACTGAATGATTATATGATGTTTTTGTAGTTGATATTATAGAAGGTAAACATGTGAAGTGTTGATGTGAGAGAAACTCTGATCACTGTTGTTGATGATAAATATCCAACATTAAAACTAACTCAGGTAATAGACTGTTGTAATTGTGCAATGCTGATATTGTACAGTGTGGTTTAAAAATTCTCAAATTAAAGTATTACAATTTAGAAGGTGTTGGTGTTTGGCTCACTCGAGTGACAGGCTCAGCTCAGCTGATTTTTTTTTGGTGAAAGATAAATGTCTTTCTTTGTCTATCGTAATTTTTTCTTCTTTTTTGATATTTTCTTCAGAATTACTGCATTTCTGTTTGCCTGATTAAAATTTAGCTCAAATATTCCCAAAATATAGCTACTTCTGGAGAATTTAGTATTCCAAATGCCCTCCACTACTTGTGATTGGTTGAGCTATATTTCTGACTTTTTCTATAGAACAGCTGTGATTGGTTGAGTTATTTCTGACTTCATCAAAAGAACAGCTGTGATTGGTTGAGCTATTTCTGACTTTTTGTATAGAACAGCTGTGATTGGTTGAGCTGTCTATAGAACAACTGTGTGCTCTTGTGTCAGAATTGCTACTTAAGATACATTTTCTCTGAAACTGATTAACGCCCAATCACCTTGCATGGCACAATAACTATCAAAGCGGTACTATGATTGGTTTTAATACCATACATTTGTTTTCTACTTCCTATCTGGGAAGACTGCATGGTAGTTACCAGCCTTGAGTCCATACATGTGATGAATTCAGTAAGGCAAAGGGTGAGATCTTGTTCATTTAAGGATGAGAATTTTATTGGCATTGTGGCAACCAAGATTTTAACAAATTATCTATTCAATATTTCTGTACGTATTTTTGTTTTGATTGTTTCAAAACCAGGGCCGTAAATTACGGCCCCCAGACCCCCGCCTAATTTCCTGCCTCCTCCAAATTGAAGGTTAATTTACGGCCCTGCAAAACAATAAAATGCTTCTCCTCTTCAAACATAGGCAAAGCAAGAATAAGATCATCATTGATTAAAATATCAACATTATAGCATTAATTACAAATGTTCTAGAAAGGCCTAAAACTTTGGACAAAAAGACAAAGAATTTACACATTTTTACACAGTTTTGGTCTATATATTATATATATATATATAGTGAAAATGAACTTCAGGAAAATAGATCTGATGTGTACAGTGAACTTATACATCTGTATTGCTCAATGAAGTTAATGATGTGAATGAAAATTGTGTTTGGCACATATGTGTGACACTTTCCTAAATAATTTGTATGTTTTAAATATGTGTGAAATTTAGAAATGGTTGAATGTAAATATAAGACTTTTTAAATGTTGTGGCCCATGACCCTCTTTGTTGAAACAAACATATACCACTGGAAACCAGAGAGAGCATGGTCTTTTAAATGGAATGAGCATGCATGTCTGTAAATTTTGATTTGTATTTTATATGTTCAATATTATGACTTGCTGATGAATTTCCATCTCCATCGATGTCACTATTTGATGTGGAGAATAAGTATTGTGTTGAACAGAACCCCTGTTTGCCCTTGTATTCCTTTTGTTTAAGGTGATTATTACAGAAATGATCTGCATTCAAGATGGCTTCTACACCAGAATTTATTTCATGGCTCGATCGTTAAAGCATCTCATATGATTTAACCATCAAAAGAGTAATACAAGCTCATGCAAATTAGAAAAAATCACAATATTTCTGAATTCAACCATTTCATTTTCATTTTGTTTAAAAGTATGTTTGTTTAATGTGCATTTTTTCTAATTGACATGTTTCTTGAAGATTTAAATCATAGACTTAAGAAATATTATCAAATAACATTTCTGATTTTCATAGATATTTTTTTAATCTTAAAATCCAATTGTCTGTCTGAGTCTTCTAGGCATGTTTTATTAGATATTCATATCATGCATTAAATCACAACAAATATAGACTCTAAAATTTCTTGCTTGTCAACGAAATACTTTTTTTTTTTTAGAATTCTGGAAAGCACTAAAAAAATTCATATGAAATGACCGACTTGCATGATTATCACTCTTTGGATGGCAAAATCATACTCTATATGAGATGTGTTAAGAGCCATATTGAATTAAATTTTGGTGTATCAGTTTGCTTGAATAGTTATTCTATTGGAAAAGATATGCTCTGCAAATGAGAATGAGAAAATTGACTCAACTGAAATACATGCACTGACATTGAAAAATAAGAGTATATCTGCATATTTCAGACTGTCAGGCCTTTTGATGATTTTTTTGTTTTACATTTTAAATGTAGCATCAGCTAAATTCTCATCAGTGAATCTCGACTGTAATGAAGAGGGTTTGTAAGATTTGCATGAGAATATATAGATTTTCATTTCAAACCTTCACCCCGGAACCCCATTTGATTTTATCTAGCAGACTCCTGAGCAGTTTTTAGGATATTAGAGATTTGATAATACACTGTAATTTGATTTTCTCATGCTTATAATGGTAGTCTCTAGTGATTGTCTTGCCTGTTGTTTATATATGAAGTTTTTGTGATACGAATTTTGTAGAAATATTGTATGATCTGATTGAATTTGATCATGTGATCAATGACTTGCAGTTAATCGTGTTAGATGTAGATTGCAGTCGTGCATGAGCAGTGTGAATTGACTGTTTACATAACATTGAATCATTGCTATTTTCATAAGTCATATGTGTATTTAAAATTTTATTTAAAAAAAAAAGAATATGAATAAAATTTAGATACATTCTTATATAATTATACATCTATATATGTATGAAGAGAAATTCAATTATTTCCCTATTCATTTAATTTGTAACAAGCTTGTTGTATTTATTGTGATTTGTAGCTTTTCGGTATTGACTGGCGTGCTTGTTATTGTAGGAATTCCTTATGAAGTGACAATTTGGACCAGTGACAAAGCAAGAGCGGGAACCGATGCAAATGTTTTTGTGCAGATGTATGGCACGGAGGGGAAAACTGACGAGATTGTGCTCAATAATAGATCAGATAATTTTGAACGTGGAATGAAAGAGAAGTTTAAGGTAAATAAAGAACTATTAATTTCTAGAGTCACTGACTTTTACTATTCATTTATTCTTCAGTGCCTCTGACACTAACTCTGTACTAAAAAATAAATGTAATGAATTCCAACTTCAACTAGAAACATGTTTTGTTTTTAGCATAAGTTTTTCATCAGAATTTTTTCACTTTGCTTTTAGAATCAATTTTAAGATAATTCAATTTCTCTTTTAAATGGAAATTAGCATATTGTTTATCATATGAAAATTAAGTTAAGTGAAAGTTAGATAAGTATATTACCTGCTTATTTTAATTATTAATTTTATGATAGAAAATGTTAGCATCTTCCAGTGTATTGAAGCCTACAGGTACACTGGTATATTTTTCATAGATTGAACAAAAGGACATCGGGGACCTTCTGAAGGTTAGAATTGGACATGATGGAAAAGGATTTGGAGCTGGGTGGCACTTAGAGAAGGTAAATAAAAGTTTTCTGAATCAGTGTAAAACGTTCCCCATAAATCTATAAATCTACCGTTAGAGTGAATAATTTGGGAATTTTGTTTTGTCTTCCAGTTTTTGATCCAAAGGAAGCCAAAAGCAGGAACCAAGAAAAGGGCGAAGTTCAATAAGACTAATAAGTCTCCCGGTGTCAATGCAGCTCAGGAGAGGAGGCAGTCCCTTATTCAGCAGCATGAAGACCAGGATTCGGACAGCAGCTCATCTTCTTCCCCCACCCCCAGGCGCAAGAGAAGCCTCAGGGTCAGTGTTATCTTGATAATGAGCATTCACTCCTGTTGACGTCACTTGTGTGTTGTTGGGGAAAAGAAGTATCTTTTCAAAGTCATTGAAATGAAATGATATGCATTTGTATTTGTTACGTTAAAAAAAATTTGTATGACTTTGATGACATGTAGCTTTGTAAGATGTTGTTAAATTTTCAGATCAGAAGTATTTTTTTCACTGTTTAAAAATTTTGTATGACTTTGATGAAACTTAGCTTTGTAAGATATTGTTAAATTCGTGGATGGAGTATTTTTTTCACTGTTGGAAAATTTTGTATGATTTTGATGAAACTTAGCTTCGTAAGATGTTGTTAAATTCATGGATGGAGTATTTTATTTTTACTGTTGGAAAATTTTATTCTCGACTCTTACATGAGCAGAGAAAACCGGAGCTGAAAACAGTGGAAGAAGAGGATGAAGTTTATGATGGGGAGGAGACCATTGATTATTGGTTCTTTGTCAATGATTGGTTTGCTTCTGATGAAGGCGACAAGCAAATCATTCGAGAGCTGACCCCAACAGATAAAGATGGAAGACCTCTCAAGAGAGCTCTGGATGGTACTTCATTCAAAATTCTACCTCTAATTTATAATCATGTTTGGTATTTTTTATAAGAAAATTACATTTTCTTCTAAATTTTTTGGTTATACATGTAGATCACAGATATTATCTAATTAGATACATATACCTACATGTACACACACACACACACACATAAATATATATATATATATACATGTGTATATGTATATATATGTATATATATATATATATATAAATATATATAAACATTTTTGAATATATTTTGACCGATTTTTAAATTACTCTAATGAAAGAGACATTGTATCTATACATGTGTGTGTGTTTACATAAAAATTATGTTTGAATGTGTGTGTGTGTGTGTGTGTTTGCATGTGTATTTGTACACACACATTCACAGTTTAAATTACCAGCGTATCAGTTGGGTACCTTTTTTGTTAGAGAATTATTTAAAAATATAACATTGACCCTTTCATAAGTCAAACTGAGAAAATATAGCGATATATTCATAAGTTCTCTATTTCGCAGCTCTTTGAATGTGATTTTGTCTTTTTCTGTAGATGTGGAATACATTGTTCGGGTGTACACAGGAAAAGTGAGCGGTGCTGGAACTGATGCCAATGTGTTTGTCACATTGTTTGGCAGCTATAAAAACAATCCTATAGACTCCGGGGAACGACAACTCAAAACTAGCAGCACAAACATGAACAAGTTCGAATCCGGAAAGGTACATTTAAAAATTAATCAACCTTCGTACAGTAAATCTGTTGTTACTGTAAAAAAGACAGTATTTTAATGAAAGTAAACACATTAAAAAAAAATTTTCCACAGCAACCATGGTAAACATTGATTTTATGGAATCTAGAAAGCTAGTGTTAATGGTATTGCAAGTGTATATTATACATTTATTGCATGATAGTAAGGGAGGTATGAAGATTTATTCACCCAGGAAAAATCATATTCCCCGAGGGCAACGCCCGAGGGGAATATGATTTTTCTTGGGTGAATAAATCTTCATATCTCCCTAACATTCATGCAATAAATTGTTTATTATACTGAAACAAAGCAAAACTACAAAATTGTATTTGAGATTGGAGTTTACTCATCTATACATCGTACATGTATGTAGCTGAGATCGCCCTAACAGTAACACCGCGCCGTCAACGTATATATAGAAGGTACAAACAGCGAAACACAGTGATATGATAACCAGTTTTTGTATTTCCATTCTCCTTGAATGCTGATTTACTTGCATGTTTTTATATCAACCAAAATCAGTCGATTTTAAAACTGTATATCAGAGACCTGCATATTTTGTGCCTTACGAACTATGAAAGTAGAATGACTCGGACTTATTGTGACGTCACAATACACTTCGTCTACTTTGACGTTGAATTTATGGAAAATGCACGAAGCTGCCCAAGGGGAAATATGATAGGGAGATATGATGTTTGAGAGGGAGATATGAAGTTTTGTCTTCCCTGGCACGTGACTGTCTAGACCAATCAGATTATGCGTTGCATAGAATTCTCATACTGAGGTATAATAATCATTATTATGGATAGAAATTGTTATTAGTATTATAATGTTAAACAATTATTGCTGTTTTTGAGGTTAATACGATGATTAAGACACCTGAGGAGTACAATATTCATCGAGCCCGTAGGGTGAGGTGAATATTGTACTTAGAAGGTGGCTAAATCATCGTATTGACCTCAAAAACAGCAATAATTGTTTTATTATATGATTAAATGATTAAAAAACAAACCTCGCCATTTTTCTAGTGTTTATATACGTCTGCTGAAATCTTAGCCGAACCCAGTGAGAAACGCGGAATTTCATTGGACGGCAAAAATAAGTATAATCGATCGCATCAAATTGAAAGTTCCCGACCTATTTTTGGTCCTATGTGGAAAAAATAATTCCTTATGTTCACCTGGAAGGTCACGTGCAGGTAAACATAACATAGTATGATTTCTACATTGTTGGATCTCAGCCGATGAGAGAGCTAGGAATTATTCAATCATATAATAATACAAAATGTCCCCCATACATACACATACAATACATTCCTTATAACTTATTGTATTATTCAATTGTTTGATTTATTGAAATTGTCTATTCAACGTCAATTTACAAGAATATGAAATTAGGCATGGATTTCTTAAAAAAAAAACTTAAATCAAAACTTGGACTTAAAGGGACTGGTTCACGGTTTTTGAAAAAAATGTTTTTCATTTTTGATGCTAGATTTAAAAAATATAACTGAATAAATGTTGACAGCCAAAATTTTGACCTTCTGAATGCAAGAATGAAAGCAGTATTTCAGCCCTAAATCTGTGTTATGTATTAACAAAGACTCAAATCTTTTCATGTATACAAACAAACCAGTGAAATGTTAATTTTGTAATATAAAGCATCTTAATTTTGCATAGTCACAAATTTTAACTTTTAGATGACACATTTTACCCAAAGAATGCTTGAAATGTGAAAAATATAATAAACTTAGATTGATATCCATTTCTTTTGAAAATTTCTTAAACAATAAGATACTGCAATCTTTGTTTACAAAACAAATAATAAACTCCCTAAATTGAGCTTCTGTGATGATGTATAACCTTAATTCTTGTGTAAAATCTTTTAAACACATTAGACAATATATTTTGATCATTAAAAGTGAAAACAAAATTTTGGGGAAAATCGTGAATCAGTCCCTTTAAATTTGAGATTTTACTCAAATTTTAATTTCTTAAATAACAAAACTCAAATATTAAGTTTGAAATTTTTTTCAAAAAGATCAAACCAAGAGTGGTATATACTAAAGTACTGCAGTCTATGTACAGTAATTAATTAAAGTGATGAATATAAGCAAGACTTGATTTTAGCAATAAAGGCAAATCGCATAAATTAATTGTATGTAATAAAGAATTTAATGTTAAAGTTGTTCATTAACTGTGTATGGTGAAAATTTTAGGAGGATATTTTCACCCTAAAAGCCATGGAACTTGGAAGTTTGACCAAGTGTAGAATCCGACATGACAACACTGGACTGGTAGGAGCGGCCTGGTTTCTGGACAGGGTCGAGGTGGAGGATACAAAAAATAAAAAGACGTAAGTACAAACACTGTGCAGGTTAAAGTTCACACGAGGAATCTCATTCAAGCTGTAATTCAGCAATAGTAACAGCAAGGATGTACAGTTAGAATGCTTGAAGTAAGAGTTATGGGCCTTGAATGAATCAGAATTTTGATATGTACGTGGATTTGCTTGATGGATATGTTGTTATTTGCAGAAGATGTTTTTGTGAATTAATGGCTTAGTATTTTGAAGGTCATTCAAAGGTATGGAAACGTTTTCACATTGAAAACTTTTGGGTTTTAGATATTACTTCCTGTGTCAGCGTTGGCTGGCTACGAATAAAGATGATGGCCAGATTTGTCGAGAATTGGTCCCAGTGGACAAGTCTGTGCTTAGGAAGCTGGAACGGGAGGACTCGGCCAGGATGGAAGTCGCACTGGAAACTAAAGGTTTGTCTCGGGTCTCTGCGGATTGATAGTTTTTTATACGCCTGTCTTAAGACGGGACGTATTATGGTATGGCGTTTCTGTCCGTCCGTCTGTTAGCTTTTTCGTGTCCGACCCGTAACTTAAATACTACAAGGCCTAGAATCATCAAACTTTGTCTGTAGATACATCTTGGGTAGAAGGTGTGTCGCACATTAAAACCAGGTCACTGTGACTTTTCATTAAGAAGATATCCGTCTGTCCGTCCATCTGTTAGCTTTTTCGTGTCCGACCCGTAACTTAAATACTACAAGGCCTAGAATCATCAAACTTTGTCTGTAGATACATAGATACATCTTGGGTAGAAGGTGTGTCGCACATTAAAACCAGGTCACTGTGACTTTTCATTAAGAAGATATGGCCATATATGGCAAAAACTTGTCCGGCTCATAACTTATAAACTATTAGAGCTAGAATCACCAAAATTGGTCAACTAATGCATCTTAGGTAGAAAGTGTGTCGCATCCTACTTTAAGGTCACTGTGACATTTAATTAAGGTGATATAAAAAAAAATGTTTTAATGGGTACAATCTATACTGTTAACAATATGTGACGGGCGTATCATGTGCCGTGGCGGTGCACTTTTGGGGGGGGGGGGGGGGAATTCTCAATGATACAATTGCAAGATCTCTCAAAAAATTTTTTTTTAATCATGAAGTATGAAAATGTTTGTGAGTTTCTCATCGTGTGAATTGATCGATATGTTTTGGTATGCATTACTATTATGGGCTTTGCCTTATGGGTAATTCTCAATACTGTATAAAAGTACATGTAATTTTGCATATTGAATGTTACTATTGATATGACTGTTGGAAAAATTAAGCATTTTGCATGCCTTCCTACTCATAGATCAAGATGGTGTCTTACAGTGGAGAGACAATATGGGGGTGGGGTGGGTGGGTTGTGTAATCATCTTTGTTATGTTTCATTTTCAAGTTTAAGTATTTTCTTGTAAAATGTGTAAATTATAATGAACCGCATTTGACCTTTCAGCTTCCATGACCACCTACCATATTCATGTGATCACCGGGAAAGAGTTTGGATCCGGTACAAATGCCAATGTCTTCGTCAAGCTTTATGGTGACAAAGATCAAACAGGTTTGTAAATGAATTGTACAGAGTTGAATATCAATTCAGTTGTATTACACTTATAAATTCATTTAATGTCAGAGTCAAATTGAAAGTAATTTTTTAAAATAAATTGTGAATTCAAATTTTGAATATAGATTGATGTAAAATATGCTTTTTTTCTAATTAAAATTTGTCCGTTGTCTGTCGGCGGCGTTGTTGTAAACTTTTCACATTTTCATCTTCTTCTCAAGAATCACTGGGCCGATTATAACCAAAGTTGGCCAAAAGCATCCTTGGGTAAAGAGCTTTCAAGTTTGTTCAAATAAAGGGCCATGCCTCCTTCAAAGGGGAGATAATCACAAAAATGTAAAAATCGGGTGGGGTCATTTAAAAATCTTCTCAAGAACCACTGGGCCAGAGGAGCTGAAATTTTCATGAAAGCTTCCTGACATAGTGCAGATTCAAGTTTGTTCAAATCATGGCTCCCGGGGGGTAGGTTGTGGCCACAATAGGGGATCAAAGTTTTACATAGAAATATATAGGGAAAAATTTTAAAAATCTTCTTCTCAAGTGCCAATGAGCCAGAAGAACTGAGATTTACATGAAAGCCTCCTGACATAGTGCAGATTCAAGTTTGTTCAAATCATTGCCCCCGGGGGTAGGTTGGGGCCACAATAGGGGATCAAAGTTTTATATAGAAATATATAGGGAAAATCTTTAAAAATCTTCTCAAGACCCAATGAGCCAGAAGAGCTGAGATTTACATGAAAGCTTCCTGACATAGTGCAGATTCAAGTTTGTTCAAATCATTGCCCCCTGGGGGTAGGTTGGGGCCACAATAGGGGATCAAAGTTTTACATGAGAATAAATAGAGAAAATATTTAAAAATCATCTTCTCAAGAACCAATGAGCCAAAAGAGCTGAGATTTACATGAATGCTGCCTGACATAGTGCTAATTCAAGTTTGTAAAAATCATGGCCTCGACTAAGGTTTTACATGTAAATATATATGGAAAGTCTTCAGATATAGGCCAAGGTAACTCAGGTATATGATGTGGCCCATGGGCCTCTTGTTTGTTTTTTTTTTAGTGTGAATTGACAAAAATATATAGATGATCAGTATGTTTATGTGATGACATGCACCAAAATGAAACAAAAGTAGAAATCATGAATCAAAATTTGCAGATAAGATTCCTTTGAAATCCTCTCTAACATATTCTGACAAGTTTGAAGCAGGACATGACGATGAATTTGTCTTAGAAGTTGTCAACATTGGGGAACTCGAGAAGATTGTGTAAGTTTTAACAAAATTTCTCTAAACTGATTTTTGATACCAACATTAGGAAATCTGAAATGTATGTGTGTTTTATTCTAGAAAGTGATGTATGTACCATCGTTTTCAGTATAAGCCACGATGACTCAGGATTCCGCTCGGACTGGTTGTTGGACAAGGTTATCATTGATTGTCCGTCTCTGGGGAAATCCTGGACCTTCCCTTGTAACAGGTGGCTAGCCAAAGGAAAAGATGATGGCAAGACTGAAAGGGAACTGTTTCCGCAGAACCTTGAAACTGAAGAATATACACCATGTAAGAATTGACAATATAAGTAGAGACCAATGGATTTCCAATCAGTATTTGCCTGGTACTTTAACATAAGTATTTTCTGTGATGGTCAGAAATTTGTGGTTCATTTGCCAACTTTTTTGTTTTGAAAAATTATGAAAGTTTTGAAGATGTGTCCATGTGAAAAATGCTGCATGTGTAGTGTTTGTTATTGTCAATTTAGTGAGGGGCATTCAAATCTTGTCCATTAAATTGTCATCAAAGTGAGAAAGGTGTTTGTTTGCTTGTTTGATTATAGTTATATACTTGTGTGACAAAGATTGTAGTGTCAATTGGATAACCTAAGAAAAATGAGAAGATTGATTATTCAAATGTTAATATGCTATATTGTTTTTGGTATTCTAGGTATTCCTTATGAAATCAAAACTTACACCAGTGACAAGTCTGGAGCTGACACCAGTGCGGACGTGTATATACAGTTGTTCGGTAAAGACAATCAGTACACGCAACAGAAATCACTATGTACTAAACAGGAGAGGTCAGGAAAGTTCAAAAAGGGTCAAGCAGATGTTTTTGTCGTTGAGGTAAGTAAATTGAATGGACTTGGGCAACTAATTCTTTGTCAGTGGAGAGGAATTTAATCATATTTTGTCAGAGAAAATCTCTGTTATTGAATGCTCAAATAAATGTTACAGCTGGAAGACGTGGGGGATTTAACAAAGCTACGAATCGGACATGACAATGCCGGTTTGTTTGCTGGATGGCATTTGGAAAAAGTGGAGGTTCGGACTCTGAACAGTGCTGGAAAGGTAACTAATGGAGCCTTATTTGTTTTATAGATAATTCAAACTATCAATAATGGATCTATTATCGAATTTGGTAACATTTTATAAAATGTCATTGACGACAACAGTCTGAATATTTCCCATTAGATGTCACAATTAAATGCAGAGAAAATATCTAAAGTCCCTCTTTGTGAATGAATCAAACATATATCAAGAAATGAGTTATGCATATCATATGATCTGATTTCCATCTAATTAATTATCAATTAAAATTTGACTTTATGAAGGGATCTCGTCGGACACGTTTAACTCAGGTTTGTTCTAGCACTGTTAGAAGTTCTGTCCAAACTTTCAGTTCTCACGTCCTGCGTTGTACCATGACTTCTGTTTTCTTATGTTCTGTAGCTTTTTAATAGTTCTCACTTTGGACACTGATGGTATATACTGATTATGAGCACTATACTTAAATTGTTTAATCAGTTTTTAGAACTGCTGTAGTCTGTAAACCAACATTTAACTACAATGCACTGTAGTCTGTAAACCAACATTTAACTACAATGTACTGCAGATTGTAAACCAATATTTAACTACAATGTAATGCACATTGTAAACCAATATTTAACTACAATGTAATGCAGATTGTAAACCAACATTAACTACAATGTACTGCAGATTGTTAACCAACATTTAATACAATGTAATGCAGATTGTAAACCAACATTTAACTACAATGTACTGTATATTGTAAACCAACATTAACTACAATGTACTGTATATTGTAAACCAACATTTAACTACAATGTACTGCAGATTGTAAACCAACATTTAACTACAATGTACTGCAGATTGTAAACCAATATTTAACTACAATGTAATGCAGATTGTAAACCAACATTAACTACAATGTACTGTATATTGTAAACCAACATTTAATACAATGTAATGCAGATTGTAAACCAACATTTAACTACAATGCACTGTAGTCTGTAAACCAACATTTAATACAATGTACTGCAGATTGTAAACCAACATTTAACTACAATGTACTGTATATTGTAAACCAACATTTAACTACAATGTACTGCAGATTGTAAACCAATATTTAACTACAATCTAATGCAGATTGTAAACCAACATTAACTACAATGTACTGTATATTGTAAACCAACATTTAATACAATGTAATGCAGATTGTAAACCAACATTTAATTACAATGCACTGTAGTCTGTAAACCAACATTAACTACAATGTACTGCAGATTGTAAACCAACATTTAATACAATGTACTGTATATTGTAAACCAACATTTAACTACAATGTACTGCAGATTGTAAACCAATATTTAACAACAATGCACTGTATATTGTAAACCAACATTAACTACAATGTACTGTATATTGTAAACCAACATTAACTACAATGTACTGTATATTGTAAACCAACATTAACTACAATGTACTGTAGATTGTAAACCAACATTTAACTACAATGTACTGCAGATTGTAAACCAACATTTAATACAATGTACTGTATATTGTAAACCAACATTTAACTACAATGTACTGCAGATTGTAAACCAATATTTAACAACAATGCACTGTATATTGTAAACCAACATTAACTACAATGTACTGTATATTGTAAACCAACATTTAACTACAATGTACTGTATATTGTAAACCAACATTAACTACAATGTACTGTAGATTGTAAACCAACATTTAACTACAATGTACTGTATATTGTAAACCAACATTTAACTACAATGTACTGTATATTGTAAACCAACATTTAACTACAATGTACTGTATATTGTAAACCAACATTTAATACAATGTACCGCAGATTGTAAACCAACATTTAACTACAATGGACTGTATATTGTAAACCAAAATTTAACGACAATGCACTGTATATTGTAAACCAACATTTAACTACAATGTACTGTAGATTGTAAACCAACATTTAACTACAATGTACTGCAGATTGTAAACCAACATTTAATACAATGTACTGCAGATTGTAAACCAACATTTAACTACAATGTACTGTATATTGTAAACCAAAATTTAACGACAATGCACTGTAGTCTGTAAACCAACATTTAACTACAATGTACTGCAGATTGTAAACCAACATTTAACTACAATGTACTGCAGATTTGAATAAAGATTCATCTCTACTTTGCGGTTTGTGAATAAGCATCCAGTTGACATGCATATGTTCATTGAATGATCATTGTATGTAGCAACAACAAATATTACAAATACAATACTAGTATATTTACAGTTTGCATTTACTAGTAGGGTTACAGCACACAAATACTAGTACATGTAGATTTACATTACTCAAATACTAGTTGGTTTTTACATGTAAGTACAGAGATAAATGTATCAGAAAATTTATGGTACACAATTATTATTTGTTTGACAGTACACAATTACTATTTGTTTTACAGTACACAAATAGTAGATTTACAGTGCACAAATATTATTTGCTATTTGGTTTACAGGACACAAATACTAGTTGATTTACAGTACAGTAGATTTTTGTTCGGACTGATTTTTTTCTGTGTTTGATATAGCAGAAACCTTTAAAAAAAAGCAAATTTCTCTGAATTTTGAAATCGTCTTTAGGGTAATGGTTCTTAAACCGATTCCACTGCAATCATTTTTCATATTTTTACTCAGACATGTTTTGCAACAGTAACCATTACAAGCATTAATTAATCAAAGGTCTGGTAATTAATCTAAGGTCTGGTGTATCTAGATTCAGTTGATTGTTTATGGTTTTACGCTGTTCTGGCATTATTGCAGCCATTTTACAGCTGCTTGATTCAGTATAATGTCACATACTTTCAAAAAATCTCATTAATAGACATTAAATTGTTGATTTGAAAGAACTTATAAAACTTTTTCATATGTGCTGCTGGATCTGTACTTGGGAATCGGCTGAAAAGATGCTATATATTAAGTGTCACGTTCCAAAAAATAGGTCTTGATAGAATTTAGATTTTCAAATTATTGGCTGTTAGAAATCTGATTTCTTTGAATGGTTTCGTTTTTGGCTTGCCTGCATTGCTTGATGTCAATTTTTTGTCTGGATTTTTTCAGGGCTCTAAACTCTATGTCTTCCCATGTAATCGCTGGCTTGCACGAGATGAAGAGGACAAGGAAATAGTGCGGGAACTGGTGCCTGAAAAAATTATCAAGGAGACTATACGCAAGGATGGTGAGGTGGAGAAGAAGGAAGTCAAGGTCAAGGACAAACTCATCAGTAAGTCTAACAGAAACACAGTAGAATTCAAGTCTAGTAGAAACTCAGTAGAATTCAATTCTAACAGAAACTCAGTAGAATTCAAGTCTAATAGAAAATAAGTAGAATTTAAGTCTAACAGAAACTCAGTAGAATTCAAGTCTAATAGACACTCAGTAGAATTCAAGTCTAATGGAAACTCAGTAGAATTCAAGTCTAATGAAAACTCAGTAGAATTCAAGTTTAATGGAAACAGTAGAATTCAAGTCTAATGGAAACTCAGTAGAATTCAAGTCTAATGGAAACAGTAGAATTCAAGTCTAATGGAATTCAAGTTTAATGGAAACTCAGAAGAATTAAAGTCTAATTGAAACAGTAGAATTCAAGTCTAATGGAAACTCAGAAGAATTTTTGGTAAAGGTTTTGATATCTGGGAAAAGTGATATTGTGTTTTGGTATTTCCACTAATATCATTTTTGTTACTAATATTGAATATTGAAAAAAAGACCAACTGTATCTTGTGTTTTGACATTTCAGTGAAACAGTACACCATAAATGTTCACACTGGAGATGTGTTTAGTGCAGGGACAGATGCTAATGTATTCATCAACATTTATGGAGAAATGGGAAATACAGGAGAGAGGAAGTTAGCCAATTCTGAAACATACAGGGACAAGTTTGAGAGAAATCACGTAAATAATTAGAGATTCTGTAAAAATGAACTTGGGATCTTTCTTACCTGTTGAATGTTCAGGAGATGACGTATCTCAAGTCATAAATGATGATGATATGCTGTACATATAGATTTAGTACCTACCAAGAAAACAAGCATACCAAATATTGGAAACAAGAATTTCTTCAATATGCATCACTGTATTTTTAAAAGTTGATGAAAATTCACCAATTTTTTTCCCTTTCAGATTGACGTATTCAAGATGGAGGCAGCAGATCTAGGCAAAATCTACAGGATCAAAATCTGGCATGACAATAAAAACATTAATCCGTCGTGGTATCTTGACTATGTGGAGGTGATCGATGTAGCGGACCACAACAAGTCCTACATGTTCTACTGTGAACGTTGGCTATCAAAATCAAAGGATGACTGTAAAACAGAGAGGTCATTGTATGTCAAGGTAAGGTCAAACAGAAAATAATCATAGCAAGTTGTCAGTTAGCAAGGATATCAGTTAGCTAGGATATCAGTTAGTTAGGATATCAGTTAGCTAGGATATCAGTTAGCTAAGATATCAGTTAGCTAAGATATCCGTTAGTCAGGATATCAGTTAGTTAGGATATCAGTTAGTCATGATATCAGTTAGTTAGGATATCAGTTAGTTAGGATATCAGTTAGCTAGGATATCAGTTAGTTAGGATATTGGATTAAAAAATTCTTCATTGTTTTAAAAAAAAAAGAGCAGTGTTTGAAAAAGTTACAACAATTTTTGTGCTCTTTTAATTAGTGATTTGTTCTGCCCATCTGTTTGTCTGCAAAAACTTTAACCTTGGCCATAACTCATGAATGGTTAGTGATAGTGTCAGCCAAAGGGCTTTCGTATTTCATATGTGTATTCTTGTGACAAGACTTTTCTGTACATGAATACCAGAATTAGTTTACTGTCATACACAGGCATCAGTGTTTCACAAACACATCATGTTTTTACCAATGTGTTATCCATCTGTCTTGTTTGGAGTCACAATGAGGCACCTGCGGGTGACACCTGTTGTTTAGAACATTCAAGTGTTCTCAGTTCTGGCGTTGTACAAAAGTTTAGAGATCACCTCTGTCTTGTTCCAGGGCTATGATGGAGAGATGGGATCTAGCACAGGGACATTACGTTCCACTCGATTCGGTGGGTCAGTGGCCAGTTTGGAGTCCAGCATTGACCCATTCTCCAAGAGTCCTCGTGTCAAACGCAAACAATTGATGCAAGAAGAAGAAATGGACAACATGTCCAGACTGGATCGTAAGTTGCATGAAGACAAAAATACAAATATTTTGGTGGATATACTTTTATTAGAAGTCCTTGAATTATAACAAGAAAGTTGTCAAGTCATAGTGCATGCTTACTGAACATACAATATTTATCTTAATTTATTATTAATTTCTACCAAGAATATTGATCTTTGTTGCATTCAAGTTGTTATTGAATATTTATTTCAGAAATCCCATACAGTGTGAAGATTTGGACAGGAGACGCTGATGATAATGGTACAGACGCCAATGTGTGGATAGTTATTTTTGGAACCAAGAAACTACACACAGGGACTCAGTATCTGGAGTTCGCTCAGGCCGGGGACAAATTTGAACCAAAATCTATCAAGACATTCTCTTTCGATGCCCCAGATGTGAATGAAGTGAAGAAAATTAAAGTAAGTTTTCTGAGTTGACATGTTCTTAAACCAGAGATCAGTTTGTGGCTGGAAAATTCAAATTCTTAGAGACCTTGTGAAAGAGGCAATGGAATTTATGCTATTTGTTATGATTTCGTGCACTGCATTAAGTTTGATTTATCAAAAAGGAAATTTCTTCTAGAAAATAATGCTTATAGTGAAGATATAGCTGAACAAGTTTGGATCTGTTATTATAATTATTCTTTTTATTGATAGTGATGTACAGAGCGTCTGTTGTGTATTAAGTGTGCATGTATGTAATTTTGATTTCACAGCTTGGGCACGATGGCACTTCTCCGGGCAGTGGCTGGTTTGTGAAGCAGGTCAGTGTGGACATGCCAACAAAAGGCAAGAATTTCCTGTTCACTTGTGGGCAGTGGCTGGCCAGAGACAAGAGCGACGGAAAGACGGAGAGAACGTTCTCTCTGGATGAAGGAATGAGCACGATCACGTCCTACAGACCAAGTGAGTCAAATAATCATACCACACCGAACAATTATACCACACCGACTGTTTGAGTGTTTCCAACAAATAATTATACCACACCGAATAATTATACCACACCGAATTATTATGCCACACCGACTGTTTGTGTGTTTCCAACAAATAATTATACCACACCGAATTATTATACCACACCAACTGTTGTAAATAGAAAAATATTGCAAGTAAGCTAATATTAAATGAAAAAAATATCACAAATGTATTTTTATTTTTTGTCGACAAAAAGTTTTTTTTCCTTCAAAGTACAGTGTATAATGAGTACTTGATCATACATTCCACAAGAATTTTCAGAAAAGAATGAAGAATTTTGAATAGATTAAGATTAGAAAATTTGAGACCCAGGATATGAAACTTCGATATTACAGAGATTACGTATGAGTGCACAGTAGTGACTGGAGACGTGGAGCACGCGGGAACTGACATGAAGATCATGCTCTCTGCATCGGGTGAAAGTGGAACCTCAACCCCGATAGAACTGGAGAAAGCCTCGGACAGATTCGAACGAGCAAGAGAAGACAACATCAGGGTAAATTTTAGGTTCCATTTTGTAGGGGTGTGACATTCGTGTAGGGATTCAAAAAATCTCAAAATTTAAAGAATTGTTGCATCCTGGTGTACATTATACCATTATTGACCTCTGATGAAGTCTACTCGTGAGGTCTGTATAGTCACAAGTAAACCAAATTAAAAGTCACAAACTGCTTTATTAAATGATGAAAATTTACAACAGTCTTCACAATATTTTTTTTTATCCTCCAACAAATAAAAGCATGTGCATTTCAACAGTCAAACTGATACTGGACTGAAGGAAAATGTATTCTCAATTTCTTACATTGTGGTAGATAGTGATTTGACCATAATTAGTAATGATTGGTTAAGCCATTAACAGCATTGAATTTGACTTACCTGATACATATATGTAGTATATGCTTTAAAACACACAATTTGATTGGTCGATAAAATTGTCTTGAAATCAATGGTTGGTCAAGAGGGTAATCCCGAAAAAACCTCCTGAAGTTAATATTTAGGTGAACTCACTCTGAGGTACACCCCAGAAAAGATCCACTGGACCAATCATTGAGCATCACCATTAAATCTTATTTGATAATTACATACAGTTGAACTTGAACACTGATATCTTGAGTACCATGGGTATGTCAATGTAATTTGGAAGTCTCAACCTCTTATTCTTTAAAGTATTTTACCCTCAATATCGCAAATCCTTGGTTATCTCAAAGTTTTTTATCAGTCCCATAGTGTTCGAGATAATGAGGTTTGACTGTATGTATATAATAATAAATAGACTAAAGTATACATGTATATCCAATGCGTGAATTATTTTCAAGCAAATATGAGTATGATGAATTGTTACTATAAACCATGTTTTATATTCTTATGATTTATTGATTCTGATTCGATAGCTTGAGCTAGACGATGTGGGCTCACTGAAGAAAATCCGTGTGGAAACATCAGCGAGTGGTAGCCGGCAGAGCTGGTACTTAGAAAGGGTAGGTATAAGTCATATCGGTCTCTTCATCACTGGTACTTAGAGAGGGTAGGTATAAGTCAGATCGATCTCTTCATCACTCTGCCGTTTATACTTGCAGGATTTGTGCTTATTAAGCTCCTAAGAAATCTTACAGCTTCAAAAAAAGTGTCCAAAAAATGTTGATTCTTGTACATAATATTTGATTATTGTTTAATTATCTGTTTTTAGATTGATTTGTTTAACACTGCAACTGGTGTGAAGTACAGATTTGAATGTAATCAGTGGTTTGGTAAGAAGAGTGAGGATAAAAAATACTGGAGGGATATTCCAGCAGTAAAAAGGGGCAAAGAGGTCATTTCCAGTAAGTCATTCTAGTGTCATGGATGTGTATAGTAGTGGTAGTAGGCAATTTCAGATTAGTTTACATGAAAGGAAAAGAAAGTAGTGTAAGATTGAACACCATTGTATCTCATACATGTATGTGTACATGTATTGTCATTTTTGAAATGATAAAATGTTCATTTGAATGTTACATTTATAATACCCCACCCCCATGCATTATATTTTTTCAGCTCCTATATATTACAAAGTTGTACATTTAGATAAATTTACTTTTATTAGGGACAACCTATAAGATATCTGTGAAGACTTCCAACGTTCCTGGTGCTGGGACGGACGCTAACGTGTACGTCATTTTGTTTGGCTTAAATGGTGATACAGGTGAACTCCATCTGAAGAAATCGGAGACCAACAAAAGCCCATTCGAGAATGATCAGCTGGATGTGTTTTCCTTCAAAGAGATGCTGAGTACAGGAGAAATGTCCAAGTGTCGAGTGTGGCACGACAATAAAGGTAAGCCAGTGCTGTTTGGGGGAAGTTGGAGTCTGGGTACATACTGTTTTTGGACTGTCAGTCTGCTTTATATCTGTCTGTCAATAACTTTAATCATGGCCATAATATTTGAATTGTATGGCTGTGTAAGTTAACGACTTCATATTTGGTGACAGTCAAGGTCATGCATGCTGAGAGGTCTTTGGTCAAATGGCGGCATTTCATTTCATATCTTGTGAATAATTTAAATAATATATATAAATAACCCACTTTATTCAATGTGACTGTACTGTCTTTTTTCAATGTTCTTCATTTTTATTTATGCTTGTGTTTCTGAAATTATTTTAAAATTAATAAATCTATATAATAATAATTATGCATCTTGTATATAATGTGTTTTTATTTATATAAAATAACTCTCCCTTTCCCCCTTTCTGAATCCTTTGAAGTAATGTAGTACACTAATTTATTTTCTTTTTAAAATATAGCACATACATGTAATGCATGCAGTTAAAATTTTTGACTGACAAACATCTTTGAATTAATGTGCTGATACATGTAATGCATGCAGTTATAATTTTTGACTGATGAATGTCTTGTAATTAATTTACTGATTATTTTGTATTTACCTTTTCATCTTGAATAGATCTTCTTGGTAACTATCTGTAGTCATTTTTGGTAGATCTGCTTATCTATGCATTTATATCTATGTATTTGTTATAGACGTGTGTGGTGCATAGTCAGTATAGCTAAGTTTGCTGAGTGTCTATCAAAAGTGCAATAATGAAATCAGGCTTGACTATCGAGAGCATGAAAATGAAATCAGGCTTGATTATCGAGAGTGTGAAAATGAAATCGGGTCTGACTATCGAGAGCGTGAAAATGAAATCAGGACTGACTATCGAGAGCATGGAAATGAAATTGGGTCTGACTATTAAAAGTGCAAAAACAAAATCAGGCAAGACTTTCTAAAGCATGAAAAGGAAATCTGGTCTGATATCAAGAGTGCAAAAATGAAATCTGGTCTGATACCAAAAGTGTGAAAATGAAGTAAGGTGTGACTCTCTAGAGCACTAGTGTTGTTATCAATGAAAGTGTGAATTAGAGTTATTGTTATTTCTATGTGATTTAGATATTTTATTTGTACTCTTAAACATAGGTTTTACAATAAGAAGAGGAGACTTATATATTTGAATATGCTTATCGTGTCAACAGAAGAATGAACCACAGATCAGTATCATGACAATTGTGTAATAAGAAGTGCACTGCTAGTTTTTGCTGAAGGAACACACAATCTTTATTTTGTGATTTAAACCATTCTCCTACCTCCCCATTGTTAGAAGTGGCAACATCATTCTCTCCCCATTGTTAGAAGTGGCAACACTCGTTCTCTCCCCATTGTTAGAAGTGGCAACACTCATTCTCTCCCCATTGTTAGAAGTGCCAACATTCGTTCTCTCCCCATTGTTAGAAGCGGCAACACTCGTTCTCTCCCCATTGTTAGAAGTGGCAACACTCATTCTCTCCCCATTGTTAGAAGCGGCAACACTCATTCTCTTCCCATTGTTAGAAGCGGCAACACTCATTCTCTCCCCATTGTTAGAAGTGGCAACACTCGTTCTCTCCCCATTGTTAGAAGTGCCAACACTCGTTCTTTCCCCATTGTTAGAAGCGGCAACACTCATTCTCTGGCAAATGAACAAGATATGGGTAAAATGCTTCCTTTTAAAACAAAATCACCCATTATGTTTGACTTGTTAAAATTATAGTCCTTTCAATTTTGATGAATAGTTTTGCACATTTGAGTAAATCTCATCGGATCCTTCTGTGTTTTGTGTAGAGTAAGTGTTCTTTGTTTCAAGAAGCCTTTTTTTATGATTACATGGTGTACTTAAATTTAATATCATTTGTGCTGATTTCCTTAAACCTGTAGACATGCCCTCTGTTGCTGGAAATTAGGATCGTATCTTATTTAAAAAAGCCTTAATTGTGTGTGTGTGTGTGTGTGTGTGTGTGTGTGTGTGTGTGTGTGTGTGTGACATAGAGCTAGTTTTACTTGTACATGCCTTCATTGTATATTTTCATGAATCATGTTCTTATATTAAAAACTGCCAGTAGAGCTACAACAATTTTGCCACAAATTAGCTTGACAGACAATATTGTAATTAAAAACACATCAATTTAAAATGAGTCTTTACAGAACTGGGGAGAAATATGATCTTTCCCAATTTTTTCCCCCCAAACGACAGTTCTGCAGCTAAGCCTCTATATTCTATAGCTACCACAATCAACTGTTTAATGTTTGTGGTGATGTACTGTACTGTGTTGAATTTCAGTTGGATGATGTGTGCATCATAATTAGCCAGCACTACAATAATTAGCAACATTTTTTACGTGGTAGGTTTTGGAGCAGCGTGGCATTTAGACTATATTGAAGTGGAAGACATGTCAACCAGAAAAAAGTACACTTTCCACTGTGGGAAATGGCTCTCAAAGAAGGAGGACGACAAACAGATTGTGAGGGAACTGACCTGTGCGACTCGACCTTTAACCCCAGGATCTCAGGACGAAACAAGTAATTTATACATGAACACTCCATTCTTGTGTACAGAATGTTAGTGGATATATACAAATCTTCATTTAAAAAAAAAATCCTTGCTCAGTAAATTAGCGGGCTGGGGCCCTGGATCATATCTTATACTTAAATCTATATATTGTGCTAAAATTGTACAGTAAACAAACAGTTCAAGATATGTTTTTAGCTCACCTGAGCTTTTCTGATCACCTGTTATATGTCTGTCTGTAAACTTTTCACATTTTGATCTTCAACTCCAAAACCACTGGACCAATGTGTATTCAAAACCACTGGACCAGAAAAAACAGAACTGATGTGAAAGCTTTCTTAATGAATGCAGATTTGAAATTATTCAAATCTAGACCCCCGGTGGTGTAAGGTAGGTGGGGGGGGGGGGGGGGATATGTATAGAAGAAATCTTTTCAACAAGAAAAACAGGGCTCTTGATTAGTGAAATATACAAGCATCCTCGGGTAAAAATGCAGGTGCAAGTTTCTTCAGATCATGGCTGTAGTGGGAAGATGAGGGCCACAATAGGGGAACAAATTTTGATATTAGAATATATAGGGGAAAAACTTTAAAAATCTTTTTGTGATGAACAGCAAGATCATGATTACTCATTAGCTCAGCTGAGATATAAGCTGGAAGTGAGATTGTAAGATCATATCACCAGAGAGTTGAGTTTAGTACAGATTTAGAGTTAGCTCAACTGAGATATAGGCTGAAGTGAGATTGTAAGATCATATCACCAGAGAGCTGAGTTTAGTACAGATTTAGAGTTAGCTCAGCTGAGATATAGGCTGAAGTGAGATTGTAAGATCATATCACCAGAGAGCTGAGTTTAGTACAGATTTAGAGTAGTTTTAGGCCGATAATCACCTATAAATGATTGAAATTCTAGGTAAGTCTAAGACACATTTCATCATCCGGGGTCTTGAATACAAATTCATTCTGATTTACAAACTTAGTGCTTGTCATGTGAAACAAGTCCTATTTTTTTTTTATATAAACTTACGTGACATAAAGCATTATGAAAGCTATTTCATCCATTGCATTTTGTCTATTACATTTATAATTGTAATCTAGTATGTATTATTTGTAAGTATATATACCAAAGCTTTACCAAGGTGAACAGATTGTCAGAAAATATCAGTGTGTAAATGCTTTGTATATTTTGTTTACTTGCAGTTTATGAAATTGAAGTAAAAACAGCTGATAAAGAGAAGGCTAGTACCGTACATAATGGTTGGCTGATAATCAAAGGCAAGAAAGGAGAGACCAAGATGAAGATGAAGAACAGCGCTCGAGACAAGATACTCCGGAGGTATACAGATCCTCTTTTATCCAAACCTCATTCTTGGTGTCCATGGATATTTACTGTATTATACATAAAATATTGAAGTTTCTTGATGAAGCTTTGAAATTTTTGCATCAAAGCAAGCAGCAGATGTCTTTTAAATCAGGAGAAAATATACATATGCAAATAAATTACAATGTCATAATGTGGTGAAAGAATCATGCTGACATTCCTTAAGCTGTGTATTATGAAGGAGAATGTAGTATATTTAAATGTGTACATTGTGTTTCCTAGAGGTGACACCAATACGTTCAGCCACAGTTGTAAGAATCTGGGGAAAATTCAGCTAGTTACTGTCGGAGCCTACGAACGAGAAGACAAACCTTTACAGGACCTGGAGGGGAAGGATGCCATGTGGTACTGCTACCAAGTGGCCATCACGGACACCAGCACCGGAGACAAGTACCTCTTCCCCTGTAAGGACTGGATCCAGATCGGATCTTCTCCATTCAAGCGTAGCATGGGCAAGGAACTGGATTTGAAGGATGTGGAACAGAGTCAAGTATCTGTTGTAAGAAGTAAGTGTATGACTAGATTGAAGGATGTGGAACAGAGTCAAGTATCTGTAGTAAGAAGTAAGTGTATGACTAGATTGAAGGATGTGGAACAGAGTCAAGTATCTGTTGTAAGAAGTAAGTGTATGACTAGATTGAAGGATGTGGAACAGAGTCAAGTATCCGTAGTAAGAAGTAAGTGTATGACTAGATTGAAGGATGTGGAACAGAGTCAAGTATCCGTAGTAAGAAGTAAGTGTATGACTAGATTGAAGGATGTGGAACAGAGTCATTTGTCCGTAGTAAGAAGGAAGTGTATGACTAGATTGAGGGATGTGGAACAGAGTCAAGTATCCGTAGTAAGAAGTAAGTGTATGACTAGATTGAAGGATGTGGAACAGAGTCAAGTATCTGTTGTAAGAAGTAAGTGTATGACTAGATTGAAGGATGTGGAACAGAGTCAAGTATCCGTAGTAAGAAGTAAGTGTATGACTAGATTGAAGGATGTGGAACAGAGTCAAGTATCCGTAGTAAGAAGTAAGTGTATGACTAGATTGAAGGATGTGGAACAGAGTCAAGTATCCGTAGTAAGAAGTAAGTGTATGACTAGATTGAAGGATGTGGAACAGAGTCAAGTATCCGTAGTGAGAAGTAAGTGTATGACTAGATTGAAGGATGTGGAACAGAGTCAAGTATCCGTAGTAAGAAGTAAGTGTATGACTAGATTGAAGGATGTGGAACAGAGTCAAGTATCCGTAGTAAGAAGTAAGTGTATGACTAGATTGAAGGATGTGGAACAGAGTCAAGTATCCGTAGTAAGAAGTAAGTGTATGACTAGATTGAAGGATGTGGAACAGAGTCAAGTATCTGTTGTAAGAAGTAAGTGTATGACTAGATTTTACCTAAGTAGAATGTGTGGAAGGTCAGTTTACACATTACAGGTCTGCATGAACTCAGATGTTTTTATATTATAATGCAATTTCAGGTATTCAAAGCATCAAGAATTTAATAAGATTTATCTAAAATCATTAATTAATCAAGTCTTTAATATTTCTTTCACAGGTCTTGCCTCGGTCAAATACCAGATAATTGTGTACACTGGCGACGTGTTCGGTGCAGGAACAAATGCTAATGTTTATCTCACGATTTATGGAAAAAACGGGGACTCGGGCAAACGTAGCTTGGAGCAGAGCTGGAGAGACCTCTTTGAGCGCAACCAGATAGACAAGTTTGAGATAGAATGTTTAGATCTAGGTAATTCATTAAACATGAAATTTAATTGTAACAGTCCTCTTCTCACCTGAATGAGTGGTAAACTCTAGTGAATTTGTCACATGTACTTGTGTGTTTTTAAAAAAAAAACCAAATTTGAAGAAATTACTTTATACTAACTAAATTTTGTCTTTTTTTTTAGGGGAAATTGAAAAAGTGCAAATTGAACACGACAACAAAAACTTCCGTCCTGCATGGTTTTTGGACAAAATAGAGATTATTAATCTGGGTACCAATGAGAAGAAAACCTTCCCATGTAAACAATGGTTAGACAAAGATCGAGGGGATGGGGCGATATCAAGAGAATTGCTTTCCAGTGACTGAGAAGTGCAGCGGCTTCAGATATTACTGTTACTCATGAGTTTTGTCAAAGTTGGGTCATATTGACCAGAGAATTACTGTTATGCTCATATTGACCAGAGAATTACTGGGATCTCATATTGACCAGAGAATTACTGGGATCTCATATTGACCAGAGAATTACTGTGATGCTTTACATAATCTGAATAAAGTTTTACTCAGAAAAATCAAAACTATTTTAAATTCCAATTGTATATGAAAAATGTTTTTAAAATGTATATAAGAGGCATTTAGCAGAGGATAATAACTGATGTTTTTAAAATATTTTTTATGTTGTGTATGGCGAAGATTTTTTTTTATGAATTTGAATTGGACTGTAGTTTTAGATTTTTCTCCAGTTGTGAGGTTTGATATGTCTTATATTACTTTTCTACCCGCACCACTCCGTCCATTAGCTGGACCAGATTTATGACATTTTTACGGCTTCCTCCATGTCCACATTCATTGGAATCCTAAGTCAGACTGTGATATAATTAAGACAGGGATTTTTCTTTTCAATTATAGTGATGAATTTTCCCGTTGTCCACTTTTTAAAATTATTTTTTTTATGCTTGAATGTACTGTATTTATATTTTACACTAAAAATAATCGTACCTGTGTGTGTGTGCCTTTGTATCAAACCAAATGGTTTCTCTGAGTTACTGCTTTTTGGTAAACGAATTCATTCCAGGATAAGACCATTGTGTATATTATTGTAGAACTTTTGTACAAACCTGTATATATATTGTTAGATACGATAGCGGATTGTTTTGTATTATACATGTACCTCATGCTGGGTTTTTTTATCAGCTGCCAATTCTGTCTTGTGAAGCAAGTGAAAGTTTAATGACATTGTCTTTGTCAAATACATGTACAATTGAAGGTAATTTTTTTATTTGTTTAAGATGCTTTCAAGATTTAGTCCATCCTTATAACAGAATTTCTCATGAGTTTGTATGCTGCTGTAAAACTTATTCATCATCATTGAATTGTACAGAAAATACAACAGACCGTTTGTGGATGTTTCTCTGTCGATTTGAATTGTACATAAACAGCTGATTGTAGAGTTCTCTTTGTAAGTTGATATATTTATTTATATTCTAGTCACATTGCCTACGTAATTTATTAACAGTCATGGATATTTCCATGTAATTATACTTTAGATACATTTAATGAATTAAACATTATACTTGTGTTGAATCTATGTGTAACTTTGAAGTACATTCCTCATGTTATTTACCTGCTACATGTATTTTTGGTGATTGTCATCCTGTGCATGTTAAGGGTTGTGGTATTCAGCTTAATAAAACTTGGATATATTTTGACCTTTAGCAAGGTCACCAATGATAAACATAGAAATGACTATCATATCTGTGTAGTGCCATGGTTACTAATGTCTGGTAAAAAATCGTGGTGTTAATATATTAATTCATTTTACCAAAAGAATAAAATTTCAATCTCTACTTCGTTCTTGTTGTTCTCTGACAACAGAAAAAACCCTGAAAGATGTTTGACATTTTCCTGTTTTAGTTGTACATACAGTCGAGTAATCAAACACACCACTATGCTGTTGTATTGTACATACTGGAGTAAATTAACCAAACACACCACTATGCTGTTGTATTGTACATACTGGAGTCAGTTAACCAAACACACCACTATGCTGTTGTATTGTACATACTGGAGTCAGTTAACCAAACACACCACTATGCTGTTGTATTGTACATACTGGAGTGAATTAACCAAACACACCACTATGCTGTTGTATTGTACATACTGGAGTCAGTTAACCAAACACACCACTATGCTGTTGTATTGTACATACTGGAGTCAGTTAACCAAACACACCACTATGCTGTTGTACATACCAGAGTCAGTTAACCAAACACACCACTATGTTGTTGTATTGTACATACTGGAGTCAGTTAACCAAACACACCACTATGCTGTTGTATTGTACATACTGGAGTCAGTTAACCAAACACACCACTATGCTGTTGTATTGTACATACTGGAGTCAGTTAACCAAACACACCACTATGCTGTTGTATTGTACATACCGGAGTCAATTAACCAAACACACCACTATGCTGTTGTACATACCGGAGTCAGTTAACCAAACACACCACTATGCTGTTGTATTGTACATACTGGAGTCAGTTAACCAAACACACCACTATGCTGTTGTATTGTACATACTGGAGTCAGTTAACCAAACACACCACTATGCTGTTGTATTGTACATACTGGAGTCAGTTAACCAAACACACCACTATGCTGTTGTATTGTACATACCGGAGTCAATTAACCAAACACACCACTATGCTGTTGTATTGTACATACGGGAGTCAGTTAACCAAACACACCACTATGCTGTTGTATTGTAAATACCGGAGTCAGTTAATCAAACACACCACTATGCTGTTGTATTGTACATACTGGAGTCAATTAACCAAACAACTATGCCGTCACCTTGTTGTACAAGCTGGATTATAATCTATGGTCGTTTTAATGATCTAGTTTGCCAATACAACCCATCATTGGGTCAAATGCTATCTGACTTGTTTCATACCGATTGTTAGGCCATTCTTGGCACACTGATTTTAACTCCATTTGACCTGATCAAGATTTAAGGCTCACTGTGGGTGTGACTGGTCGACGGGATGTTTACTCCTCCTCGGCACCTAATTCCATCTCTGGTATATCCAGGGGTCCGCATTTTCCCAACTCTATTTTGTATTGCTTATGAGATTGATCGCTGTTTGTGATCTTCCATCTTTCATTAATTTGCAAACATCCTCAGGTAGTGCAGATTCCAGTTTATTCAAATCATCACCCTGGAGGGTAGGCCAAGGCAACAAATAGGGCATTTAATTTTTACGTCAATTTAAAACAAATCTGAAGGCAGGACCACGGTTAGTCAGCATAGTCGGAGAGTGTATCTCCGGTTAACATTTGTTTGAATGTTAATGGAGGGAAATGGATACTGGGTCATTTCTTTGAAATTCGTTAAAGATAACAACATGATTTACAGATTATAAGCCATGTGAACTTTAACTTCCAAGTTTTCAAGCCCTTCACTGCTTCAGAGAAACTCGGCTGTAACCAAAGAATATATGTCGCCTTTATTAAAAAAATATAATTATACATATAAAATACAGATATAGTGTATACACGCAGTCATGCATGTCGATTTTTATTTTAAACATGTATGTCAGTATGTAATTTAAAATAATGGCAAACTACATCACAGGATTATCACGATTCATTATCTTAAATACTAATTACATTAAACTAGTAGAAAAATGGTGATAAACCCAGTGTTTACCTAATTCAGTATTTCAACCAGTTGTAAACAATTGTCATAATTCACAACAAACAATTTCAAATGTTACCTAACTAACATGAGATGATGAGACAAGAATAAAACTACTGTTACAGTAACAATACATGTAAATATATATGTATAGATCGAGCGACACAAATGTCCCCACCGGCCTAGCCAAAACTTATCTGACCAGACCCATGTAAGAACTGGACTTGTGCATTCTCATCATGTACCTAAATCTCAAATTTCAATTCAAATTGTATATGTGACTGATATAAGGAAATGTTTAAAATTTTCTGAGTCCAAGGGACATAACTCTGCCAAATATGATGTCAGACACTGGATTCATTTCATAATTTGACCTGCATATTTTCATGATGTATATTTCATATATCCTGAATTTCAATTCAAAATGTTCATGTTATACATTGACTGAAGATAATAAGCAGAAACTGATTTCTTGGAAAAAAATTTAAGTCCAAGGGACATAACTCTGTCAAAAATCAAATAATACTTTTATAATGTACACATGTCTATATACTGAATTTCAGTTCAGCATCCATAGCAGAAATAAAGAGTGAAAATTTAATTATGATAGAACGACAGAAAAAGTAACATGCCTTGGCCATTTCATAGTGGGGGCCTAAAATTACAAAAATTTTGTGTAGAATCGGAATCAGAAACTATAAATAGCTAAACTTTTCAAAATACAATGTACAATGGCAAGCTAAGAGTATGTACTTGTATGCGATGGACAATTGATTCCATAGATAAATATGTTACAATGTAAATCATACCTATAGTGCATCAGGTGCATTTAACAATGTCATGATATCAAAACTGGATAATGGAGGAAGACCAATCCATGATCTCTTAGAAAAAAAACAATAACAACAAAATAAAAACACACAGCGCACATCAGAGATTCTTGTTCTAGCACTACATGCACATTCTACAAATAATCCGTGCCAGGAACCAACATGTGATTTGAAATGTTTTACTGATCTGTAATGTACAATGTAAACCCTTCTAGTTATTCCAAACTTGGTCATCGCTAAATACAGGCACAGTACTACTTGAATATAATTAGTCAGTTTTAATTCTCATTTGTGCATCACCATTTAGCCTGGGTACATTTAATCAGAAGCAGTTTTCAAATTCAAATTAACGATGAAGTTTTCTCATCAATTCCGCCTGAGATGTACAATAAGCACTGCCGTAACCAACAGAAGCAAAACCTGCAAAAACAATACAATATTGTCAATGTGTATAAATAGTACTGATATTCACTTTTATCATATACCCATCAATGTTTCATACTGTTGATTTCACAGAGTGTGATTCGGTTCTCAGGATCACCACACTGTGGTTTTCTGATTCCGTATCAGTATCCTTTGAAACTGATAACGTCACAATGCAGACGTCACAATACATCAATGCAACGTTTTTTGACCGCGTCACAAACAAAACTGCATACACAATATATAATTTCACTGAATGTCTGTGCTTTTGATTATTTGGATTACATTTAGTATTTTATAAATGTGGATTTAAAGATGCATATGGGGTTATATAATAAAATCATTACTACAGTAACTTGATCTGAAAGTTGGATCACATCTTGTTGACTGGCGCGGATCAGATCAAACTTGACGCTTCACGTCTCCTGGATCTGATGATCCACGCCGGCTGACTCTTTGGATCAAATTACTGTAGTAATGATTATAGATATATATATTACAGCTACTGATAATACTGATACAATGCTATCCATATACAACAGGAAACTCTCAACAACTTGAAGTCCATGGGACTGCCAAAATCTATCAGAAATCCAAGAATTCAAATTTTCAAATAGTAATGGTTATAAACCCCGAAATCGTCAATATGACCAATATATTTCAAATCTTGCATCAAAAGATTGTTTGATGTTGTTACTCACATTCTTGTGAGAGAAGTTTTAAAGTGATACTTGCAATACGTGTTAAAAAATCAGGTTGGATTCATATTTTATTCATATTCTATGATAGCTAAAATTCACACTTCTCTTAATAATTTTCAGTCTAAAAATTATCATCTTATTTTCATGTCTCAATATTATAGTCTTGAAATTAAGGTCCATGTTTCATAATTAACTTATTCAGTGCTAGAATTAATTATCTTAATTAAATTTGTTGTCCAATCTGAATACCAACAGTAACTAGGCAGAGTATGTGTTTCATCGGTGAAGTGTCACACTTATAACCATCCAATTAGTGGTCCACACTTCCACTTGCGTTTCATTTAAATCATATCATGGTAAGTTAGGTCCACGATTATTTCCCCAGCTTTAAATTGACAGCTTGTATACACAA
>NC_079169.1:14795991-14838491 GCF_947568905.1 Ostrea edulis
TTACCAAAAAAAAAAAATAACAAAAAAAAAAAAACCCAACAAAAATTCGATCTCACCCACAAATTTATATGAATCATACTTCATTAGAGGACCTTAATTTAGCAGAATTGTAAAGGACTGAATAATCTTAAATTATTCAAATACAATGCTTAATGCTGTACTTAATTCATTTAGAGATAATTCTGCAATATAGAAAATAGCAGCAGTTCTCAAACAATCCCTGCACACTTTCATAACGATTTGTTCCTCACCAGACCTAGAACAAACTGGCTTTTCATCCACAGTCCCCAGAACCCGATGAGAGATACAACCATGACAATGATTCCCGCTGACACACACAGGGCGGTGCCGGTCTCAAATTCACGGCTGTCGAGGAGTTCCGTGTAGACTGAACGTGAAACTTTCAAGTATACACCCACTACAAACACCACCAGTCCCATCAACTGAAAAGTACGACATTAATATTACATTTTGCATGCATGATTAGAAGAGTCAGGACACACCCACACATATATATAAAGTTTTGAAATTCTATTCCTTGTTTGTTGATATCTTGATATATCTTAGGTGTACATTATATTGTCTGGAAGACCCTTAATACCCAATGAAACAAATTTGCAACGGTGAACTGGTCACATGTAAATGGGAGGAGGGGGTGAAGGAAAGGAGATATAAGAGACAGAGGGAGGACCAATGATTGTGGAAAGAAGAGAGGATAGAGAGAACGAAAGCAACACTAACACTGCAAAATACGCCCACCCAATATATTCAGCAATGAAGTAGTAATTAAAGAAAGGAGTTATATCCAAATAAGCCCGTGGGGATCCGGGTTAGAATAGGTTCTCAGTACCCCTTACCTGTCGTAAGAGGCAACTAAATGGGGTGGTCCTTCGGATGACACCACAAAAACACAGGTCCCATGTCACAGCAAGGGTGGCATGATAAAGATCCAACCTTACTCAAAGGCTGTAAGCACCATGCAAGCATAGGCTTAAATTTTGCAGCCCTTCAACGTCAATGGTGACATCTCCATACAAGTGAAATATTCTCGAGAGGGACGTTAAACAATCGATCGACATCCAAATATAAACCATTGTTTGGTCTTAAAATCCACCTGTGATGTAATTCTATTGTTTAAAAGCTCCATTATTTTTCAGGAATGGGGAGTTTCAGACAACTATAGCTATTTAGTAATGTTCTGTTGAGTTAGATATGAATTTCTATGAACACATGTTCCTCCAATACCCCTCTGTCACTACAGAGCTTGAAGTTTTAACAAAATGTAAATAACATTTTTCAAATCAAAATGCAAAGTCCTAGATGGGATTCGAACCTAAGGTACACATGAAAGTCCGAAGCTCTATCCACTGAGCCAGTGAGGACTAGGACATTAAGTATTGGAAAAATCAAACAATAGATGTTTTATAATTTGACAAAACTCTCAACTGGTGTAATATATGTAAGACTCTAAAGTGTGATGGTTGCTCCAAAGTGCGATGGTTTGTTAACGTTACGGACGCCAAAGTGCGATGACCACGCCAAAGTTTGATGGTGCGGAGTTCAGTAATTAACGTTTGTGACATCACGTCATTGTGACGTCATGCTTAACGTCCAAAGAAATGCAACACGGACGACAGCAACGGCAAGGTATACAAGGTTGAGGATAGTGAGAACGGCAAAGTACATTTGTTGTCGAACTGATCTACTTCGCCCAAACATTCTTTAATTCATGATTATTTATTACTTGTGACGTACACGTAATAAAATTCTGGGGATATGCTATAATGCAAAACATTCTATTATACGATTTCGCATTGGAAAATTTAGCGTTTAATAACACGACAACTAGATGGTAATGAAATAAGTTGAACTTACTTTTTATGCATGGATTTTGCACTGATATTTTAGTGAAACAACACACGGTTGGTACCGTCTGTACCACAACACTGTGTCGTTTACAAACCAATGGATTTCGGCGTGTCACACCATCGCACTTTGGTGTGTCAGACAATCGCACTGTGGCATGTCACACCATCGGGGTTTGGCGTGACCATTGCACTTTGGAGTCCCATCACACTTTGGAGTCTTACATATATATAATTGTGATATTTGAAAGCATTTTTTGTAATCTATTGAAAGAATTCTCTAACGTGAGTAAATTATAGTTAGATTCAACCTGGGTGTGGATTTTAAGTAGGTCAATGTCCTCATGCCTCTCCATTCCTCAAAAGCATTTGGACCATTTACGGAATGGAGATGTACTCGGACATTTGCCTATACTGAAGTTACATCAGATGGTTTTCTATTAGCAACGACTCTTACTCATGCCAGCAAAGGTGTACATAATGCATTCCAGTAAATAGATGTCACTATGACAAGGACAGATCAAACATCTACAATATACTCTCCTTAGAATGCGTACTTGTTTAATCTACTTTCAATACTTGTTTGGGTTTTTTTCTCTATTATCGGAGAGTATCAATAGTTGTTTGTTGTTTTCTCTATATATTATCGGAGAGTATCAATACTTGTTTGTTTTTTTCTCTATTATTGGAGAGTATCAATAGTTGGGTTTTTTTTTTTCTATTATCGGAGAGTATCAATAGTTATTTGTTTTTTTTCTCTATATATTATTGGAGAGTATCAATAGTTATTTGTTTTTTTCTCTATTATTGGAGAGTATCAATAAAAAGTTAGTTTTAAGGTGGTTTTGTTAAATATCAAATTGTAGAAAGTTTTCACTTTAAAGAATTTTTTTAAATAATCACTTTTAGAATATACCTGACACCAACAGCATGGGAAATGTGTACACTAATTAAGTCTGGTGATCCTAATCTTATCAATTTTGTTTTCCGTTTATTTATTGATTGAATATCATCGTTTAACGTCCCTCTGCAGAATATTTCACACATATGGAGACGTCGCCACTGCCATTGAAGGGCTGCAAAATTTAGGCCTATGTTCAGTGCTTATGCCCATAGAGCAGGGATGGTTATTTATCATGCCACACCTGCTGTGTCACAGGACCTTCGTTTTTGCGGTCTCATCCGAAGGACCGGCCCATTTAATCGCCTCTTACGACAAGCTAGGGGTACTGAGGACCTATTCTAACCCGGATCCCCATGGAATTGTTTTCCGTTTACAAATACAAATAAAGCATCATCTTGACTTTTGACGATTAGAAATAGGAGGCATCGTCTTCTCGCCATTGGGAACTGATTATTCTAGCCATATTAGTATTCTTTTTATCCTTCTCACAAGGTGCTAATTAATAAATGAACAGATAAACACACAAAAACACTTCACCACACTACAATACAACCCACATCTATCATAGTAGCTGCAGAACTGTAGCTCTCTGAGAAATTATTGGGGCAGATCAGCAATCAGATCCCTAATCTAGCTGTCCCAATATTTTCTCAGAGAGCTACAGTACTGCAGCTACTATGATAGTTGAATATGTGAATGGGGTCTGCTTACCCTAGCCTTCATTATTAATAACATTGTTCCTCAATTACTTGTTTTGTGCTTACAAAATTACCCATCAAGTTCGATTTTGACTTTTGATTAAAGACCTTGAAAAACAATTAGTTTGTTTTTCTAAATAATTGTCATGAGAACAATTGTGTACCACTGAGTTTTATAATTCTCTAGTCTTATAAGTATACTGTGTTGATGTGGTCCACAAGATGCTGACAGACGGATGGACAGACAGATGCACTGTACCATACCATAATGACTCGACTGTGACAGGCTTACATAAAAGAGGGAGAGAGAGAGGAGGGGGGATAAGAGCCCATCCTTCAATCCACCTCCATTCCAAATTTGCCCTGAACTTTTTTAAAATTTGTATTAATGAATTCTAAATTAATTGCTATACAAACCAGGAATATAAAGTTGGCAATTCCAAAACATATCTCCCTTACAGGTACGCCTATAAAATACAAATACGACATAGTAAATACGACATAGTAAATAGGACATAGTAAGTATGACAAAGTAAATAGGACATAGTAAATAGGACATAGTAAATAGGACATAGTAAATATGACATAGTAAATAGAGGGTGAGCAGAACCTACTTAGCTCACCTTGATAGATGTCGTTCATCTTAAAATGAGCAAATATAGTACAAATGAAACTTGCATGTCTCTATGTGAACTAAATAGGAGGTTATCACTTTCACTTAAAATTTGTAATATATATTGAACACGGATCATGACACCCATAAATCCTTTTAAAACAATCCTTGTGAAATTAAATAACTAATTTAAAGGAGACATTAGAGAAGTTAACTGATATAGTTAATTGATGGCAACAAGACCCAAGTCCAAAAAATTAAACTAGGCCTAGTTTACTTGTTCCAACACTGTGACTTTGTTAGCGTCTGAATGTACTATGAACCAAATTAAACATTGTAGAGTCTCTTCATCGAGGTCAGCCAATATATTTTTTGAAAGACATGCACCCCCCCCCCTTATTTCTTTTCCCGACACATGCATTTACACTTCCTGCAGTTATATCAGTAATAAAACGACCTACACCGTTCTGTTGATATAAAAACACTGTCATTCCAACTCCTCATAACTCGCATGTATTACAAAGTGTAAAATTGAAGAATGAATTTCTTGTGTGATATGAACATGTTTCGGGGACATACCTGTTTCAACCCCTGTTTCCCCAATAATACACACAATTTAGACATTTAGTGCTTATATGTAAACAATTATTCTAATGTTATATACAAAAATCCATTGACCTACCTGTGCTACTTTTGTACCCCATGTTTTCAGGTGTGCCGACACGGTGTTGTGTTTACATGAGCCGTCTTACCGGATCGATCTATAAATAAACTTGCAGAACAAGTTTTGCATTCTAAATATAGAACAAGGGGAGTTCCAGAGCCCGCTTAATTCAAAACACCTGATCAGACTGAGGGGGCGATAGGATTCGGCAATGTAGGAAACAACCAACTGTCCCTCTATCTTTATAGCAGGGCGACTTTTTACAAGCTTTTGTACTAAGAATTTGAATTGTATAGGACCTATATACATGTATACATATTCAATTCAATTATTTATTGATTCACCAAGCATGTTGGCATACAATCATGTTACACAATATGAGATATATAATGACAATAAACTAATTACTAACAGTTCATTTACATATATGTAAATACAAGTATATTCACAAAACCTTCTAGCATGAACTACATTGACAGGGTTGCATAGTACTTTACAATGGTTTTCCTTTGATATATCATCGTCTGAATTGTAGATGTTCAAAGGGTAATTATTTCTTTCTTATATCTTTATACATGAAGCAGTCATATAAAAACTGTAACTCATCTTCAACAGTAGTTTTACAAAACTGACAAAAACGACATTCTTTTGGAATACATGGTTTTGAATATCTACCAGTTTCAATTTCTAAAGGGTGGGCAGATATTCTTAGTTTTGTTAATCTAGAGCGTACTACTTTCGCAATTGGAAATTTCAAATAGTCTTGTAATTCATAGTTCTTTCTAATTTTACTGTAAAATAGCAATTTTCCACGTTTAGAGAATTCAGTATTTTGCAGTTGCATGTTAATATTATCAATATAGTAATTCTTCATGTAATTGTAAATGTGCTTTTATCAATATCCAATGATGGAAGATTTAGCTTATTTCTTAACTTTATTATTTGTCCTTGCCAATTTTCCTGTATGCCAGTATTATAAAGGTTATCATCTTCCAGTTTAGCAGCCATAAGTATTGGATTTCTAATACCATTTTCATCATCATAGCTTTTTAGTCTTTTGTAAAATTTGAACATAGAGAGGAGAGCTTTAAAGCAGATGGGGAATGTTCCTAGTTCATATTTGATGGCTAAATTTGAAGCTTTTTCTTTAAATATTAAGTGCTGTATTTTTTCAAAGGGTAGTTGGTCACAATTGTTAATGTTAATATTAAAGTCTGAAATCCAAATTTCAGAACCATAAAAAATGATAGGTTCAATAAGAACAGAATAAAGTTTTAAAAGAGTTTTTACAGAAAATTTATCATAAAAGGGCAAGGAATGTTTAATTGCATAAAAAGCTTTCCGTGCACGGTCAGCTAGCTGTTCAGCTGCATATTTAAGTTTGCCATTATAACTGAAAATAATTCCCAAATATTTATATTCATGTGTAAGATGAATTATTGAGTGATTATAATAAAAATAGTGTTGGGCTGTGTCAATTTTCTTATTTGAGAAAATATTTCGTTTTGACATATATATATATGAAATATGTAATATGTTTATTCACCGATTAAGGACCCTCGCTCGGGGGGGGGGGGGGGGGGGGGGGGGGGGGGGGGGGGGGGCATGTACAGTTTAACTAGTGGTTAATCATAACAATTAATATAAATACATGCAAGATTGTAAAGATAGGAAATACAAAATATTCTACCGACAGTTTACAGATTATAAATAAAGCACATTCTGTCACATAAAGTGTGCACATCCAGGGGCGGATCCAGGAATTGCGGTTACGGGGGGCGCCACTTTATGAAGCAGTGGGTTCTGGGCGAAGACCTCGTGGGGGTCAAGGGGGCGAAGCCCCCGGAAGCTCCTGGGTTTTACAGATTTTATGGGGCTTGAAATATTTCTCCTATTTAGTCATTTGTACTATTTTCTATCATTTTTTAAGGTGAAATTAATAAAATGACCCAAATTGTAAGGGTTTTTTGGAAAAAATTAAGTTCTCCCAATAAACTAATTCAAGAAATCAAAAGATTTTGTAATTCATTTCTCCGGGATTGGAAGAAATTATTGCTTTTTTTTATCGTTTAGTACATTTTCCGAAACAAGATACCGCGATTTACCTTAAATTTGAAAATTTTAGCCCCCTCCTAATTCCGCCACTGACATCAACGAAGAACAAAGAACTGTCTGAAATGCAAGTTGTACAATAATGAACATTTTTGCCAATGGAAGGCGTGTATTACAAAACGGTTGAAGCAAGTGATATGTGATATCTAATTGGACAAAATACGAGTAAACGTTAACAGGGCGAAGCAAAATATTGATAAAAGGTTCTAAGGCATTTTAAGCCTGAACACATTAACATGACATTTAATCTCCCTTCAAATGGCCTCAATATACTGCACTTTATAATCATACCCCGCAATATTTTGCATGGACGTGAAACTTTCTGATCTCTCCCCTTTAAACTGACCTATCATAATCATGTGACCATGGTAGATTAATTGATTGCTTGTTTGTTTTATGACCCGTTGAGAATTTTTCATTCATATCGAGACGTCACTAGCTGTACAGGTGCCGTAGCGCTCAGGGCCGTAGCAGTGAGGGTTCTCTAGCGTGCCAACGCCTGCCGCGACACGGGACCTCCGTTCTTAAGGTTATATCCGAAAGACCCGTGATTCTCACTTCTAGATGACGAGCGTTTGGCGAAGGAGAAATCACTACCTATTGTAACGTCTTGGGTTTGATGCAGCCATGGTATGAGCGGGGCTCGAACTCACAACCTTCAGGTTACAAAGCGAACGCTATACCACTGTGCTACTGCGACCTTTTGACCATAATGGAAATCTTTCTTCGTTTCTCAATGGCTCACTATAATCCTACAACTATACGCACATTGCATTGACATACATCTTAGTGAGAAATATTGTTTTAACACACCTTAAGAATCTCTCTGATCTTCCTCCTTTGTCAGACGATGGTATTTCCTATCTAAAGTGAGTTAAATCAATAATTGATTTCCAGGGCCGTAAATTACATAGAGGCGGAGGAGGCAGCTGCCTCCTCCAACTTTTGAGCCAAAAAAAATTAAAATTTAAAGTTCATTAGAATTTATGTTGTTTCCAATAACTAAGAACATGATACCTCCCTTAAAAAGCATTCCAAATCTTTCTTTTAGAATGAGTTAGTCAAGTAACATCTTAGAAGGCCCTAGAATCAAGGATTTTGCACGAAACGTGTTCAGTGTGCACAAAATGTGCTCAGCGTCTGGGGGCCTGGGCGGCCCCCAGACCCCCGCCTAATTTCCGGCCTCCTCCAAATTGAAGGTTAATTTACGGCCCTGATTTCAATTTATATAACAAAACAATCCCACTTTTTAAATTGAAACTAGACATCAATGCTCAAGATGTAATACATCGCTTTGGTCCCCGTTGTTAGTAATTAATCTTAAGGTCAAAGTTCAAGGTTAAAGGTCACCAACCATGGAACATGCATTGAACAAGATTGTATGGCGTGCACACGATGAAAGGTGAAGATAACGAACAGTGATCAATCTCCTAACTCCTATAAACAATACAAAATAGAGAGTTGGGCAAACACGGATCCCTGGACACACCAGAGGTGGGATCAGGTGCCTAGGAGGAGTAAGCATCCCCTGTCGACCGGTCACACCCGCCGTGAGCCCTATATCTTGATCAGGTAAACATTTTTTGCCAATGGATACTGATATGATATGGCTGATATATTGAACATAGATGTTAACAGCAAACTAACAACTCATTTTATGACAAAAGCTAGGGATGACTTCAGTTTCTCCATCGCCAACTTGCCAAATTTATGTAGCAACATTTCATTATCATTTGTATATGGTCTTTATATGTCTCTCAACTGATTCGATACATAAGAGCTTGTTCTGCGTGTGATCAGTTTTTAAATCGAGGCAGGCTACTGACAAACAAGGTGATGTTACAGGGGTTTCAACAGTCTCGATTGAAGTCAGCATATCGCAAATTCTATGGTCATTATAACGATCTAGTTTGCCAATACAATCTGTCTTTGGGTAAAGTGCTGTCTGACGTGCTTCATACCAATTTTTAAGCCGTTGTTGACACCCTGATTTTGAATACGAATTACTCCGTTTATCTGATCAAGATGTAGGGCTCACGGCGGTTGCGACCGGTCGACAGGGGATACTTTCTTCTGAGCATCTGATCCACCTCTGGTATGTCCAGAGGTCCGTATTTGCCCAACTCTTAATTCTGTATTCCTTGTGGGAGTTATGCGACTGATCACTGTTCATTATCTTCACCATTTCATCTTCAAACGAAATATTTATTAATTTTTACAAGTAAATGAAAATAGCTATGTTAAATTAGAAAGCTTATTTTAAAAGTTTTGAAATATTTAAGAACAATTGCTATAAAAATTACACAACTGCACATTTCATTGGTAATTTTTCACTTTCAGAAATAAATGCATTTGATACTCAGACCGTCTAGTACATACTTTGATATTATGATTAACTATGGTAATGATATGCCGTATGAAACTACACGTACATAAAACTATATTCTCCAAAATTTCAGCGGTGTTCTTTATCTCCCTTGACTAATGATTGCCTTCTTCGCATGACGACCTTTAGTAAAAAAAAAAAAATACAATGATACCATTACCACGACAGATTTTTCACACCCAACCACTCAGGAAAGACATCTTGCTTGATCGATTCTGGGATGCGAGGCCTTCTGTACCGCGTTCCGTTAATTTGGTGCTAGAAAATGGCTAAGCCTACATTCTGTGTAATATTTCTTGATACGACGCAAAGAGGCAATTAGTCACCGATTTCTCGTAAATTATACCAGCATACACGCCGAACTGCTCTCTCAGAATTCCTCCAAGGTTTTGGTTTCTCTGAGGATTCTAAAAGTAAATTTTCCTTGTTTTTAGAATGCTCTTGATTTGCCATTACGGAATATGTCGCCATGTAATTCATTCCAATGTGATGTAATTTTCCCATAAGTCTTTTTCTCCCTCTCGGCACTTGGTTTTTACGAGAAGTCACTGGTGATTTTATATTCTCACAGTTCTCTCTTTCACCTATCACCACACGTCTTGCCGTTGTCAATTCTTTTGGTACAATGCTGTCCTAAACTACATATTGACAATTTGCTGTCTTTTACATCCATCACAACCTGCATGTTTATGTGAAGTGTGCATATACTATGTAAATACCATCTCTTTTCACATCTCAGAATACAACAACAAAATCATACTCAGGTGAAATTAATTAAATAATACCATATTTATATAGCACCCTTTTCATACATTATGTACGCTCAAAATTTGAAGTTTTGCGAAAGAAATCCCGTATTTTGTCATTTCATTTTAAAGATGCAGACAGTTCTGTTACTGAAACTTGCTCATCTTGTTTATTATAAACTTCCGCCTTTCCCCCTAGTGCTGTCATACCATTCCTTTGTACCATGTTTTCTGCTTTATAAATTCAGTTTAGTGATGTCTATTTCTACAGCAGATTACTACAAGCTATTTATTCTTGTATAATCAAATGTGTCTTTTTGGTCGCTTTTTTGGTTTTTACAATTAACCGATTTAGTATATGATTTAGAAACTGGTCGAGTATATATATAAATATATAATACATATTGCCAGTGCAAACAGATATTGTGTATTCTTACAAGCTATGATTTTACCCAATTGATTGAGACATAGATTAAAAAAATAATCAACGTCCACAAAATATAAAAAGGAGACGAATGGATATTTCAGGTAGAAATTTTTGGAATTCCGAATTTCTTCATTGTGTAAATATAGAATAAACGGTGATAAATTTTGACAAGATCAATCTTTCGTGACGAACCCCTGGATGCACTGTAACATTCCAGTAAACAACAAAGCAAGACACTCTTTTACAATAGTAGAATGCTTTTGTTGACACTTTGTAAGTTTCTTTGAAAAATAAATAAGAAAAAACTCTATCTACATTATCACTATGTTCTTGAAATAAAGCAGCACCGATTCCTACAACACTATCATCTACAGTAAGCTTAAATTGCTTAGAAAAATCTGGAGCCGAAAGAACTGGATTACTCATGAGATCAGATTTAATTTTACAAAGTGATTCGTCACTTTCTTTTGTCCAATAAAATTTAACCTTCGTTTGCAATAAGTTGGTAAGTGGACAAACTCTTGAAGAAAAATTTGGACAATTTTTTTTGTAAAAACCTGTCATGCCCAAAAATCTCATTAACTCTTTGATGTTTGTAGGAATCGGGGACTTTATGATGGCTTCCACTTTATCCATGCTAGGTGTAATATTACCTTGACATGCGTTTACAGTAGCATGACAAAAGCCATAATAGTTGTAAAATTACCTTGACATACGTTTACAGTGGCATGACAGAAGTCAATCTTAGCAAGGTTCAACGTCAGTGTACTTTGTCCAGAGTGTTGAAGACAGCACGAATGATTCGGGGATGTTCGTCCCGTGTGTCGCTGTAGATGATAGTATAATCAATGTAGACTTCACATCCTTGAAGGTCACAAAGCAGGGCGTGAATCATCCTCAGAAAGGTCGCTGAGGCAGTTTCCATGTTAAAAGGCATAACTTTGTACTGGAAAAGCCCATCAGGAGTCACCAATGTAGAAATGTCTTTGGCTCTTACAGTAAATGGTATTTTCCAATAACCTTTCAAAAGGTCAAAGTTACTGACATTTTGCATTTCGTCAATAGTCTTTGCTTATGGGAATCGGATACGAGTCTGTTTTTGTGATATAATTCACTTTTTTGAAATCCGTACACAGTCGGTAGGTACAATCAGGGTGTCGGTACTAGAATGCAAGGTGAACTCCAGTCACTTTTATTTGGCTCAATGACGTCATTGTTCAACACGTACTGCACTACCTCTTAAATTCTTAAGGAGGTACTCTACATCGTAATAATGGCTGACTTCCTTTAAAACTATGGACGAAAAAATCGATATCAGCAATATTTGACTTTTCCTTTTCAATTAAAATACCTAGCCGAGTACCTCAGTAGGTTAGCATACCGACTAATAAACTGTAGGTCGCAGGTTCAAGTCTAGCAGGGGTTTGAATATTTTTTCCAGATTACTTTTTACTAAAACTGTATTTTTTGACAAAATAAAGGAAATTTGAAAAATTTCAACTTCAAAATATTGTTGTACATATCCTCCACTTTTCATCTACATTAAATTTCACTAGTGTAGCACACCTCCTTCTGTACTGTAATTTTGATGGATTCAAACGATAAGGATACTGCTTGATGGACAGAGAATCACCTCATCACAATATCATGACACGCAACATCGGCCCTTTTTGGAACATCCAGAAAGATCATTGAACTTGCTTTTTCTGGTGAATATTCAAATCTCAAGTATGGCATCAAGATTGGCAAGGATTTCGAAGTTATTTAAACGGACACTCTGATTAAAGTATTTTTTCGCTAGTTTCTACACTGATGTCATTTTTAGTACAATCATGAAATATCTGAACATGGCCAAAGTGGAAGCTAATTTTAAAGGATTTTGTTCTCATCTTTCAAAATGTTAATGTGACAAATTTGTTTTTTTCCTCTACGCCAGCCGATGTCTTAACTACGTAGTTCACACCACAACGCATGCTCTCAATTTCATAATGACCATACTATCTGGCATGCAAAGGATGACCAGGAATAGGCAAAACACAAGACTGGTTTAAAAACTCTGCTCCTGGCATCTTTGTTATAACAAATTTTAATTTGGAACTCTTGATATATTCTTATGCCAATTTACACGCATTATAAAGTATAGTTTAAAGATTAAGAGCACTAGTTTCAGTCAAACACTTTTCCTTCAGCAATTTCAAAGGACCGCTAACCTCATGACCAAACACTACTTGAAAGGGACTGAATCCAAAAGATTTCAGAACTGATTCTTCTGCAGCAAATAACACAAGGTGAATCCCTTCATCCCAGTACTAGTCTTTATCATACTGTAAGGGTTCGATGAAAACGTTCAAGAACTCTCTGAAACTCGGGATGATAAGAAGTAGACTTAAACTGTCTAACACCGAACTCATACATGATCCTTTAAAACTCATGCATGACCCTTTAAAACAACCCTGACGTAAAATTCGAACCTTGATTTGATTGAATATCCGAAGGCAGTCCTAAAGACTTTAATATTCCTAAGAGGTATGGCTAGCGCTTCAGGTAATCGAGTGGGCATACACATTTTAGTAAGTAAATACGATATATCACTGGGACCACTCTCTGGTGAACAACACACCATACCTTATCCGGGGGTGCATCAGGTAATCGCCATTTTCGCGATACGATCCCGTCTCTGGTATACTACCACTCTCCTACTTCGGCAGCCTTTTCCGGTAGTTCCCTTTTGCTAAGTTGGACAATATTATCGTCCTTATTTTTCTCGGACAGTAACTGCTTTCTACTGAGGATGTGCTTGCACTGGTCTGATTGGAACCATCACCATCACTGGTTTTTAGTGGAGAACCACTGTTGTATTGTTGTCTGTTCTCATGTGAACTGCCATTAAAGTCAAACAGGAAAGTGTCAGTGAGGTCAATGTTATCAGATGAACCAGCCGTGTTAAGGGGTTTAATGTAGTCAGCCTCAATTTATTTTGTTCTGGTCATCGATTTGGCACACTACACTACATTTATGCCAAACGATGGGCTGAATATAAAAAAAATAATTTGATACATTGTCAGAATGGGTTAAGAGCAGAAGAGGAATATTAAAATCCCGCAGTAGACATATTAAAACAAAAGTACGTACCATCTATCCTTCTGTGTTTAGTAAACCAAAAGTGATAAAAGAATTAGATAGGTTACATGAGGCATATGTTTTGGCTCCAGCTGATAAAGCTTGTAACAACATTGTCTTTGTTTGTAAGGTTCATTATTACAACTGTATTTTTAACGAACTTGGCATTCATTCCACTTTTGGTAATCGTACTTATACTTCAACTGCCCTTTCAAAACAGGAAATTCTCCAAAACCATGCTTCAGTTTTAGACACATTTAATATCCCAGTCAATGGGTAGAATGAATACGAGTTACCGTACCTATACTGGATTCCTAAACTACATAAAACCCCTTACAAACAAAGATACATTGCTGGATCCAGTAAGTGCTCTACCAAGCCCCTATCTTTGCTCCTTACGAAAATATTAACAGCTATGAAGGAGAAACTTCAAACTTACTGTGCGACTACATATGCCAGAAGTGGTGTTAATCAAATGTGGATTCTAAAAAATTCTAAAGAACTTTAAGTAAACCTGAAATCGCAAAACTTTTCCCAAATCAATAACATCAAAACCTATGACTTTTCAACACTATACACGACCATTCCTTACGATAAATTAAAGACTTTTTGACATTATAGACAGTTGCTTCTTCAAAAATGGAAAAAGGAAATATTCATACATGTATCTAGTGATCAATCACCCAAACAACTTACTTTGTAAAACACCACTCTGATTCCACGCACAAGTAATTAAAAAAATATGCTAGAGTTCCTCATTGACAATATCTTCGTGGTCTTTGGTGATCAGGTTTTTCAACAGTCTGTTGGAATTCCCATGGGCACGAATTGTGCTCCGTTGTTATCTGACTTGTTTTTATATTCATATGAAGCAGAATTTATTCAAAAACTTATACGCGAAAAGAAGAAATCTCTTGCTGTGACCTTCAATTCGACATTTAGATATATCGACGACGTTTTGCCTATTAACAATAATAAGTTTCATTCATATGACGATTCGATATATCCATGTGAGCTCGAAATAAAAGACACCACAGAGTCGTCTACTTCTGCTTCATACTTAGATATTTTATTGAAAGTAGACATTAACGGCAAACTGACAACTCAACTGTATGACAAACGGGATGATTCCAGCTTCTCCATCGTCAACTTCCCATATTTATGTAGCAATATTTCATTATCACCTGCATATGGTGTTTCTATCTCTCAACGAGGGCTTGTTCTGCGTATAGTCAGTTTTTGAATCGAGGCAAGCTACTGACAAACAAGTTGATGGTACAGGGGTTTCAACAGTCTAGATTGAAGTCAGCATTTCGCAAATTCTATGGCTGTTATAACGATCTAGTTCGTCGATACAACCTATCATTGGGTCAGGTGCTGTCTGACATGTTTCATATCGATTGTTAGGCCATTCTTAGTACACTGATTTTGACTACGGATAACTCCGTTTACCTGATCAGGATATAGGGTTCACGGCGAGTGTGACCGGTCGACAGGGGATGCTTACTCCTCCTAGGCACCTGATCCCACCTCTGGTGTGACCAGGGGTGTGTGTTTGTCCAACTATCTTCTTCGTAATTCTTATAGGAGTTATGAGATTGATCACTGTTCGTTATCTTCACCTTTCATTTATAAAGGCACAGACTGGATATAAGTCGTCGTCATCATCGGACGCGACATTGAAAGTGAATTCTTCACAAACTATGGCATCTGGTGCAGCTTTGCCACTATCTGAATCGTTTTCTAGCAACAAGGAACGCCTTAAACATAAAGAAAAGGTCGAACACCTACGATAACTGGTCCAGTAATTAAATCTGATTTCAGATAAATTCTAAGTAAATGAACATCAATGACACCTAGCTCTACACGCTGTAGTAAAACTGACCTTGTTCAAACATTCTTTGCTGATATTACATCTTTTAAAATATCATAGTCATCTACTCTCTTATCACTTGTTAATGTTACTAAACACGACACCTTAATTTATTATTATATAACCTTAAATCATTGCATAATTGTCCAAGTTCAAAGTTCTGACGCTTTAAACTACTGATAAAATTACTATTTGGTCTTAAAACAGTCTATTCGCATGGATTGTGCTCCTTTATTTGCTGACCTGTTTTTATAGTACAAAGCAGACTTTATTCAAAAGCTTCTACACGAGAAGAAAACATCTTTTGCTGTGGCCTTAAACCCGACATTTAAATATATCGACAACGTTTGGACGAATTTGGCTCCACTTTTTTGGCACGCTGTTTTTGGCTATATTTAGCTCTAAAACTTCATAGTTATTTCGGATTTCAAAGATTTCGGTTGAGCATCACTGAGGAGACATTTGTCGAAATGCGCATCTGGTGCATCAAAATTGGTATCGTATAAGTTTTACATCTATTAACAATAATAATTTCATTTATAAGTCGATTCGATATATCCTAGTGAACTCGAGATAAAATACACCACAGAGTCCTCCACATCTGTTTCATACTTAGATCTTTTATTGAACATGGATGTTAACGGCAAAAAAAAACAACAACTAAACTCTATGACAAACGGGATGACTACATCTTCTGAATCGTCAACTTTCCATATTTATGTAGCAATATTCCATTATCACCTGCATATGGTGTTTATGCTTCTCAACTGATTCGATACATAAGAAGTTGTTCAGCGTTTTATCAGTGATTTAAATCGAGGTATGCTACTGACAAATAAGTTGATGTTACAGGTTTTTCAATAGTTTCGTTTAAAGTCAATATTTTGCGAATTTGAAAAATACAACCTGTAACTGGGTCAAATGCTGTCTGACGTGTTCATACCAATTGTTAAACCGTTCGTTACACACTGATTTTGACTACGGATTACTCCGTTTACCTGACAAAGATATAGGGCCCACGGTGGGTATGACCGGTCGACAGGGGATGCTTACTCCTCCTATGAACCTGATCCCTATTCTTAATTTTATATTTTTATAGGAGTTATCACCTGCATATGGTGTTTATATCTCTCAACTGATTCGATATGCAAGAGCTTGTTCTGGGTATAGTCAGTTTTTAAATCGAGGTAAGTTGATGGTACAGGGATTTCAACAGTCTCGATTGAAGTCAGCATTTCGCAAATTATAACGATCTCGTCAATACAACCTTGCATTGGGTCAAATGCTGTCTGACGTGTTTCATACCGATTGTTAAGCCGTTCTTGGCACACTGATTTTGACTGCGGATAACTCCGTTTACCTGATCAGGATATAGGGTTTGTCCAACTATCTATTTTGTATTGCTTGTAGGAGTTATCTTCACCTTGCATTGATCACTGTTCTTTATATTCACCTTTTTACTTTTACATTTGATGAGCTGATGTTGATTGTTTCATTTAGTTGAAATGTTAATTTATTATTCTACATCAGGATATAGGGCTCACGGCGGGTATGACAGGGGATGTTTACTCCTCCTAGGCACCTGATCCCACTCCTGGTGGTTTGTCCAACTATCTACATTGTATTGCTTATAGGAACACCGGGATGCAAAAAGTGATCCATGATAAAATCTTCTTATACTGATATCAAAATGTTCAAACACCACAAACTTAACTCTGGTTTGTAATGTGACCCTTATGGATATGAATAATGTTCTAAAATTTACAATGTTTTATTACACAAGAGTCCCATAGGCCCTATCGGTCACCTAAGTGTTAGTTAAAATAGCATCATCAGCATTAAAGATGTCATTCAAAGGTTTACACGTCAACACACCATACCAAGTTTAGCCCTGCTCTGGAGTCAAAACCTCTACCCCATGGATCATGAAATTTACAATTTTGGTAGAAGCCTTCTTCCTCTATTTGACTATACATTTAGTTTTTCTTACAGATATGCAGTTGTAAAAATGAGTTTTGAAAATTTATCAATTTATGACAGTTTCTGCACCATCCCTAAGGTCCTGAAAATTATATAATATATATCCCCCTTGTGTCAAAGATGCTTCATACCAAGTTGAAAAGAAGTGGAAGGGTAATTATCAAGAGGAAGTTAAAAATGTTCAATTATTAATGCACACATTGAATCACTATTTTCCTTAACTATCCACGTAGTTTCAATTTCATATCAATACCATTAAACATGATGTTATCTAAATGTTTTACACATAAATACTATAAATATGTTAAAATTGGTCCCACCCTTGATGTATAGCCTCTATTTTCGAAATTCATGAAATTCATAATTTTGGTAGAGGCCTTCCTGCACTACATGAATATATATTTATTTATCTTTTTTTCCTTTTTTTTTCTACAAATGTGCAATTGTAGAGAAGAAGACTTTTTAAACATTGGTCAATTTTTGATAGTTTTTCCCTGTTCCTAAGGCCTTGTTAGTGCAGGAATTCATTCTGAAATTCAAAATATATGCCCCCCCCCCACCTGTTCAGTAGATGTTTCATACAAAAAAAGAATTGGAAGAGTATTTATCGGATTTCTCCGTTTATCTGATCAAGGCATAGGGCTCACAGCAGGTGTGACCGGTCGACTAGGAGATGCTTAGTCCTCCTAGACGCCTGATACCACCTCTGGTGTGTCCAGTGGTCCGTGTTTGCCCAACTCTCTATTTTGTATTGCTTATAGAAGGTATGAGGTTGATCATTGTTCGTTATCTTCACCTTTCATCAAGAAGAAGTAAAAATGTCCCATTATTAACTTACGACTACGGTCGCAGAACTATAGAAAAAGGTCACCTGAGTAACTCAGGTGAGTTGATAAAGGGTACCCTATTCTATATTTCCATATACGGTGCGTACAAATTGTAAACAAAAAACACGTTGGAAATTGTCTGCCATTTATTTGTAATGCGTTATGTAAACAAATATGATTCTCATGACTTGTATACACATATGCATTTGACGATTCGTATCCGAGAGGAGAAAGGAGGGTGGGAGGGGGGTAGTAGAAGATAGGGCGAGGGGAGGTGGGATACAAGGGGAAAGGTGATGGGAGCGGGAGACAGGAAAAGGGAGATTGGGGCGATGGGAAGCGGAAGGCGAGTGAAAGGAAGGAGAGAGGGTGAAGATGGCGAGAGACGAAGAAAGAGAGAGAAGGTAGGGGAAGAGGGATTCAAGGGAAGAAAAAGGCAAGGGAAGAGGGATTCGTAAGAATGTGATGGGAGCGGGAGACAAGAGAAGAGAGGTTGGGGCGATAGAAGCGGAGGGCGAGAGGAAGGAGAAAATCATGATATGAAAACAAATTACAGTCTTCTGATAACTAGTTTCAAGTTTTTAAATGAATTATAAATAACAAACATTTCTATTAGATTATTTTATTCAGTCATGTTTAGTGATGTTTGCACAATAGCTTCCCTAACTCAAAGATTTCAATACAAGCTATGGGTTTGAAGTTCGATACTGCTGGTCGATGATTTTGACGAAACGTCGTAGGAAAATCTCCTGAAATTAAACAAAACAGCTCTCAGTTTATTTGATTATCAAAGTCTGCATACATATGTACTTTGTTAGCAATGTCTACTTAAGAAACAAATTTCAATTTTCAATTTTGAAAATACGTGAGGGTACGAACTTCGACGCTTTACGCCGGCATACTTCACGAAACGCGTCAGCTCTGAACATTATAAGTATGCCGGCGGGAAGCATTGCAGTTGATACACTAACGTATTTTCAAAATACATTTAAATTTTACTTCCATTTTTGTTAGAAGACCCAGCTGTTGAAATAGACGTACTATATTTATCTGTATTCATACGCGCATTTCACAATTTCAACGCATTCGTGAAAATGGCTATCATTACAATTTGTAGAGATATCAAAGGCAAAACATTAGAAATGTAGATATATGTACATGAACTAATGCTAGTACAATAATTTTGCATTATCTAGAACACATCAGTACACTACGAAAATTAAAAGAACACGCCTTACGCTTTATTTTGGAGTGTCTCTCATATACCATTTAAGACAAAATTGCAGATTATCAATTTTGAGTACTATTATGAATACGCTCTGTATCTATCATATTATTTGTCGAAATGCGCATCTGGTGCATCAAAATTGGTACCGTATAAGTTTTACATTATGACCCCTGGGTCGAGGTCTCTGCTGGTGGACTGTTAGTCCCCGAGGGTCTCTACAGCCCAGTAGCCAAGTACTTCGTTACTAGCTTGAAAATACGGATGTATATTTAATTGCTGTTACAAAATTTAGAAATTCATTTCAAAATTAAGGATCATCTCCCTCATGCATAGCTCTTATCCTTAGACGAATTTGACTCCACTTTTTCGGCACGCTGTTTTTGGCTGTAATAGCTCTAAAACTTCATTGCTATTTCGGATTTCAAACATTTTGGTTGAGCATCACTGAAGAGACATTATTTGTCGAAATGCGCATCTGGTGAATCAAAATTGGTACCGTATAAGTTTTACATAAAAACACTCAAGTTTCTTTGCTTGTATCACTCGTATGTTCATTATGTAAACAATTGACATTTTCTGACTTAGTTAAGGAATAATCTCATATTTTGTTCACATGCGTCTAAATAACATATCCTAACCCTTCGTACAGTTATACAAATCAAATTATGATACTACTACAGGAATTCAAAATTATCTTCGCCTATACCTACTCCTTAGTAAGAGACGCGACTCGGGCTACTCCTACCTTGTTCCATACCTTTTATATTTAATTCTGCGGAACCGATGTTGACAAACAACGAGACTGACGATGAAAGCCATGACAATGGCTACACCTAACAACCAGTACAATTCGTCTGAGTCAAAGAAGGATTTATTTACAGGTATCTGTGTAACTTCACACCCTGAAACAAAAAGGTGGTCACAACTGTAGACACTATCAAGACTACAATATACATGTGATAAATGTATAGGAGATGTACCAAAATCGTGTGCACATGCTCTATTCAAAACATTTAACTTCATATCGCAAGCCAGCATGTGCGTTTTACCAAAATACCTTAGTGTATGTTCAGTTCTCAAAGAAAAAATTCAAAAAGTTCTTTCATTAGATGAAAGTTATTTACATTCAATGGATTTTGCTCCGTACACATCATGATCAAGCTTTCTTACATATCGAGAACGCAAGCAGTACAATACAAGTCTGGATATCGCATTCGTTAATCTTCTTTGGATTAGCCAGTAAACCGACTATGGTATGATGTCATTTTCAATTTTGACATGGTTGTAGATTGACGAATACGCACTTTGGTTTCATTCAAATTGCTATATACCTATACTTGATAATAAGACACCATGTGAAAATGTACTTACTCATACTGTTTACTGGTGTCCAATCAAAGATATTCACAGAGGAATTACAGACATTACATGTATCAGAAGACCGAAGCCATCCATCAGGGAGTCCTTGACTGTCGATGAAACAGTATCCAGTCTGTAAAAATGTATAAATTATTTCCTGATTAAGAATGATTACCTCTTTGTTGAACGTTAATAAACGCTTGGGGTTCTACATCGAGTTGGTGAAATAAATGGCATGAAGAGGTTCATAGAGACCGGTGTCTGTACACTAAGCATACTCTTTATGGAGCTAAAAGGACCCTTTTCCATGTTAGAGGTAGTTATCAAAAAGTTATCTAAGTTATCTAATATTCTGCTTTTGTATCAAGACTTCAAATTTTCTTGTCGTTCTTGTGATGACTTTATATGTAATATACAGTAGAATAGTAACTTAGTAGCTAGTCTTACTGAGAGAGACAATTACCGACCTTATAATGTACTTTCTTGCCTAGGTATAATGCATGTAATACCTTTAATGAAAACCGTGGCTTTCCATCCTGTATTTGGAATTCTTGATAAGTAGAATTATATTCGTAAAACTCAAAGGATTGACTATATGTTTCTCCATCGCTGCTAAGAGAAACACTGAACATCCGTACAAACAAAGGATTCATTCTGACTGAAATGCGTGATGAAAACTTCTCCTTGATTGGAACAGGACAAGAAATCGACATCAAAGTCTGCATGTCACCGTTCAACTGCTTTAGTCCACCAGGTGATGTAGCACCGTCAAAAAGTATCTGTATGAAAGGGGAAGATAACGAACAGTGATCAATCTCATAACTCCTATAAGCAATACAAAATAGAAAGTTGGGCAAATACGGACCCCTGGATATACCAGAGGTGGGATCAGGTGCCTAGGAGGAGTAAACATCCCCTGTCAACCAGTCACACCCGCCGCGAGCCCTATATCTTGATGCTGTACATAAAACAGAAGAACTTATCGAGAGTGGTGACCCTGAACAACACGTCGGTTTCTTGTAGGTGTACGTAAGCAACTAGCAAAGTAAAATCATTTATATTTACTAAAGTATATAATGCCTTCTAGAAATTCTCACATGCGTAGCATCTGTCTTGCAATGATATGTTCCAGTTTCTGTAAAATCATCGCCTGCTATGAGGATTTGGTCACATGACATTTGGCTGACGTCACAGAAGCCATCACCTTCAATTCCGTAGATCTCCGGCGGAACGGAGACATTAAGGGAACAGTCGGAGGCTCCATAGAGGGGTGGACAGATGCAGGTCCCTATGTATGATCAAGAAACTGGTCAATAATAAAAAAATAATCAAGATGAAAAGATCCCTACACAATAAGAAACCAAACATAGAATTGCTGTTTCTTGCTGGTGCACCAAATGTTTTTTTTTTTATCTTGCAACGAACACCATCTTTTGTTTGTAATTAGAAATGGCGATTCTCAATACTTCATACTTGATTACTTATAGTCCCATCTCGACTGATTCCCGATGTAACCTTATCTAATAATGATACTTTTTTGCATAATTTCAACAATGACCACCAAACTAAGACTTCCATTTCTGTGCTTGATGACATTCTGTGTTACCAAATGCACGGGGTAGCCAGTTGTGATTCGCATTTTGCTCTTCAATACCTTTCTATGTATATCACATGACAATTCATCTAAAACGTTTTACACTGTATCTATAATTCTTGAAGATTGTAAATGTATACCGCCTGGCTGATTACAAATGTAATTATTTGGAGTTCTCTGTAAATTCTTCATTCATACCGAGAAGTCGCCAATTTTCGGTGAGGGCCAACATTTAGACCTATGGTAGGCACTAAGGTTGAATAACAGTGAGGTTTTTTTTCATTGTATGGTAGGCACTAAGGGTGAATAGCGGTGAGTATGTTTTCATTGTATGCTAGGCACTAAGGTGAATAGCAGTGAGAGTGATTACATTGAGCCACTGTATATCATGACACAGAACATCAGCTTTGAAGTTCTCATCTGAAAGACTCGCAATTTTCCCACTTCTAATGCCGAACACTTTCCGAAGAAATATTTACTGCTTATATTGAGCGGTCATGTGTATCGCGGCCTGGAATCGAACCGTCTGCACAAGAAACGATCACTCTACCGACTGAGCCACCAGATGATAGTCCGAAGGAAATAGGGATCATGACATTCAGAATTATATATTGTTCTCCAACCAACAAAGATGCAACACACGTATAACGATGAAGCACGTCTTGAATGGGTCATTTCTCATATTATCACCAGTGTGACATCGACTTTACCCATGTGAGACAGCCATGTGAAATTTTTCTTTCTCACATTATCACCAGTGTGAGATCGACTTTACCCATGTGAGACAGCCATGTGAAATTTTTCTTTCTCACATTATCACCAGTGTGAGATCGACTTTACCCATGTGAGACAGCCATGTGAAATTTTTCTTTCTCACATTATCACCAGTGTGAGATCGACTTTACCCATGTGAGACAGCCATGTGAAATTTTCTGTCTCACATTACTGCGACGCCATTTGATTGTGACGCCATATATTTTTTATGATTTACGTTACACGGTGAAGTAAAATATTTTGCATTGTTTTCTTTAAATTTCAATTTGATATAGCTTTCTGGTGGACAACCTTTGATTTTTCAGTTTACACTTTTTGGGTATACTCTTTCTATCTATGTAATTAGATTTTGCAGTATAGTTAAAATGAAGATTTTGTTAATTTTGAATTTTCTCGAAGCTCTTGAATTTGTGCACCATACTGTGAGTAAAATGTGAGAAAAATAATCCTTCATTATCTACTCGTGTGGGATAGGGACATTCCACCTCTGGAACAAGATTCGCTATCTAGGACTCGACAAAACCTCGTCCTAGACTGCGTATCTTGTCCCCTGGGCGGAATTTTCCCATCCCACACCCGTACCAATGAAGGATTCTGTTATTCTCACCTGAGTGATTGGAATGGTATAAATGGAGGATTCTGTTATTCTCACCTGAGTGATTGGAATGGTATAAATGGAGGATTCTGTTATTCTCACCTGAGTGATTGGAATGGTATAAATGGAGGATTCTGTTATTCTCACCTGAGTGATTGGAATGGTATAAATGGAGGATTCTGTTATTCTCACCTGAGTGATTGGAGTGGTATAAATGAAGGATTCTGTTATTCTCACCTGTGTGATTGGAGTGGTATAAATGGTGTGTGGACTATTATCGTCCAATCAAAGTAATCGTTATAGTAATGGAACTCTTCTGTTTTTAGAGGTAGCACTAACTTAACTTTGCTACCACAGCAATTCTATACCAAAATTGGGGTAAAAGCGTCTTTTTCATTGGAGAAATCGCTTAGGGCTTTCCATGAGCGTCCAATCAAATTGCCTCATTAATTATTCATGAGAACGAGCGAGTAGGAATGAATGGACCCACGGGTGATGGAGAGAGGAACGAGGCGTAATCAACCGTGGGTTTCCGACGATGGTGGACTATCAGAACATACAGAACCTTATTAAAATTGCACTGCGGGATTTACTACTATGTTGACTGGGCTTAATACATATTTACACGAAGGCATGGCACTATGTTGACTGTCAAGATAGTCTCGTTCAACCAGACACTCGGCTGTCTCCACAAATCTCCGACAAGCAGAGAGTCTGGTAAAGACATGCGATTATAACTGTTACCGCTAGGGAGCGCTAATTTAGTTTCTGTTTGATTCTCTATGACATAAACAGTCCATTCCGAGATTTGATGCTAATTAGTTGATCCTTCATCAGTGATACTGATTGAAAAATCATTACTACAAGTACAATAGAAAGAAAAAATACGGTCTTTGACAGCTGGAAATTGTACTTTCATTTTTGCCTCCTAAAGTAATTTTGAAAAAACGGTTTTACCATTTCCCGTGGGTAGAACAGCAAATAAATCCTTTCCTTTCACAAAAGTTTTTATAAACACTCTAGTTGTAAATCCTTAAAGACCCAATTTTAAGTTGACACCCCCAAATTGTAAGCTGCCTGCCAATCAAACATTTAACAATATATCTCAGGGGGAGTGACATCTGCAGACACTGTGGTCTGGGGGGAGGGGGGGGGCTACCCCAGAGAGGTGTTTTGATAACAATAACAGTCAATACCTACAGGTATTCTTTAGATCTTGAGGAAGCCCAGTCTACCCGAGTTTTGATAGCAATGACCTGTCCACAACTGCTATTTTCTTGTAATTCGATTGTTTTTAAAAAGGCCCCTGAACAATGCAATTTCAATATAATTCTAATTTTCCTCCTCTATATACCTGTACATGTATTATAAATTACACAATCAGAAATCAAACAATAATTTGCACAATTATTTCTAAAACTTGTAACCTATTGAAATAATTTATATCATCAATTTATGATACCTCTATATTTATAACAGATATTATTCATTGAGTCAATGACAGAGAGAAAGAGGGGTGGGTGTAAAATGTGTATCAGCTACCCTTAGGAATACAACCATTATTCAAACACTATGACCACAGAAACTCTGCAGAGGTCCCTGAGACAGGTCCTGTGTATATCAAAACTATATATATATATATAAAAAAAAGCATGGCCAGGTAGATTTCTACCATGTTCTGCCTCTGTGTGTTTCTTTGAGCGCCATGGGATATAGCAATTAACACCTTGGTAGACCCTGGCCACTCCAGGTAAATAACATCTGTTTACATTAGGCTCCGCCTACATTTTCACTGACCGTACGGTCATGAGACGGATTTACACGAACACTATGTTGACTGGGCTTAAGACAGATTTACATGAAGACATGGCAAACTGTGTATCAGGGGTGTACACACAGTCAGACAATAACATAGGCTAAGAAGACATTACTGAATTTACCTAGGGATTTAGAGACCAATCTCACAAAAGAACTCACGAATATGTCTAAAATGTTAAATATTTCTAAAAAAAAAAAAAAAAAAAAAAAAAAAAATTCAACTTAATTCATTTTGCAAGATTATACATATATATAATGCTAAAACTAAAACCTTCTCCTTCACATTAAAATCACAATTTAATCAACGTATAGATTAAAATGAATTCTGTTCCCTGTCACTAAACTTAAGGTAGTACTCTACATCGTTATAATGGCTGACTTCCTTTAAAAACATGGATGACAAAATCGATATCAGCAATATTTGACTTTTCCTTTTCTATTTAAATACCTAACCGAGTAGCTCAGTAGGTTAGAATACCGACTGCTGAACTGTAGGTCGCAGGTTCGAGTCCAGCAGGGGTTTTAAATTTTTTTCAGATTACCTTCTACTAAAACTGTATTTTTTGACAAAATAAAGTAAATTTGAAAATTTTCAAATTCAAAATATTTTTGTACATATCCTACACTTTTCATCTACATCAAATTTCTCTGGTGTAGCATACCTCCTTAATACCAAGGCGAGTAGTCGATGATATCCCTACACGCAATATGCTATAATCCTTGACAATAACGGAGATGAAATTCGGAGATATAAAGGAACAAACAGAGTTATATTCTAAACTGATTCCAAATCCATTTTCTTGCGTGTACGAGTCTGATGTTCATGTAAATGAACACGTTACACACAATGGAGAGCTTTTAATGATATACCCTGCAATACTGAAGATCTGTCGTAGATATAATGATGTCGATATTTCATTTAATTATTTCTTTTGAGCACAAAATGTAGAAATAATTAGGATGCATGCAGAAATGTAGGAAAATGAAAGAAACATCCCCTATACCGTTGACACACGCTCCTATATCGCTACAGTTGTTTGGGCACGCAATGCTTTCTATCTTTTCCGCCACTGATGAACTGCCGTTGTTTTCTGTGTTCAATGATTTGTTTAGTCGCAATTCTGAAATACATCGGTCGATCAAAGCTTCCTTTGGATTATCAGCCCACTCTAGAGAACCATTTGTCAGCTGTTAATTAAGATATATATTGCTATTTAGGGTTCGTTGATGTAGAATATTAAGTTAATAGCAGACATTGCAGATCTTTAATTAGTGAAATAAGTTCATAACAAAATGGAAAACTTCACAAACTTCAATGATTTAATGTGATGATGAAGGTTAATGGATTGCAAATTGCACATGGGATGGTGTGTAGTTATATCAACAAATCTGTATCCATTCAAGCGATGACATAATGAGTTTATAACAGTGGTTACTGAACTGTATTTGGAAAGTACATGTAGAATTAAAGTCCAAGTGATTATACATGTAAGTTAATATCGGTCTGTTACTGATACTCACAGTGATGTCTAAGGCACAGGTTTGAACAGCATCGTCCGTTTTGACGTTAGGTACCTCGCCACACAACTTAAAGGCCTCTGATTTGAACAAATGGTTGTGACAAAACGAAGTTGTATTCTCAATTGTGTTCAGAGGCACAAGCTAAATGCATAAAATATAAGAAGGCATCATGTTAAAAAACTTGTACAATAATATTTTTAGTGTATATGTCTTGAAGAAGTTTCTTACCGAAGTAATATATCTTTTTATCCTTCTCTGGTTTGGTTCCTCTCTGCGTTCCCGTGTTACGTCATAATGTCTAAACATGGATTTCGAAGATGACCTTTTAACCTCGCAACCACCGCCTACTGTGACGATTTTTTCCCGCCGTCTGTTACAGTTGGAAACCACACTAGAGGAGCAATCCGGAGTCCCTCTACCGTCAATTCTCATTTTGATGACGTTCTTCTTACAGACACATAGGTATCTCTCGCGCGGCCATTCGGATTTACTCGGGTCATAGTCCTCAAACAGGCTTTCATTTCCGGAAACCCTTGATTGAATTTATAATTAAGAAAGATACGTACTAGGTCCTTTGTTAATCATATCAATTCAAATTTTGTATTACTCGTACATATAAACATACATGATCGAATGCAATTCACGTTTCCTGAAAAACTTTCTTATGAGATAATGCTATCAAAACTGTTCTCTTATTTCATTAGTACATGGCGACGTACAATTCGAATTGTGCTTCAGCATTATCTATGATATTATGTTTTCTTTACATGCAATGTTTTCTTCGTGGTAGTCATTATCTTGTATTTGATATGAAGATAAAAATGTCTCGAGAGATAAACTAGTTCTTCAGTATATTCAACATTATATAGAGGTTGTAGTGTTCATATGAATGTAACTTACATCTACCATGAAATGTTTGGCATTTGCTAATGAAGTTCTCGTGAGGTTTGCTAAATGCAGCGTATGTCTGAGTGAAACTCGAAATTCATGTATGTGGTTTATAATTGAATTATACGTTAAGACTGAATAATATGTCATACATCCAAGAGCTGGAAAATGAGTTTGGTTCCCATCTATAATCTGACCAGCCAAAGTTTCCGCAGGTCTTGTTAGCGATAGGATCATTAAGATAATTCCCGCTCCGTAGAAGGAAATCGTCTGCACATTCATTGGACAGAGTTCCACAAAGCCCCTTTGTTTGTCCAACGTCTCGGATCGAGGGGTAGATTTGCAGATTCATGTATGTTTTCCCACGAAGATTGACTTGGATCCTAGTTCCATATGGTGTGTACATCTTTACGAGGTGCAAAATAGAAATTTACATTGATTAAGAATTGATTTCACTTTTAAACTCGCGACGTGTGCAGCTAGATCACAATATTGGCGATCTCTGATGTTGGTATATGTAAGAATGAAAGTATTTTCATAAAAAGAACCCAATTCTCACGTTATACAGGTAATCGTGTCTCTTCCTAACTTCTAGCGTATGATCCATGCAAGAGGTGTACATCATTTTCCGGTTTCGTTTACCTGACTGACACCTGTCAATCACAAATACGTCCCTCCCCGCCTGCACCGCAACACCACAGGTACAGTGGGGACCTGAATTCCCGTAGCAAGGCTTGAATCGAGCCTGAACCTGAAGTAGGCACATTCAAGTCTCTAAACAAATTCTATACATTCATTTGCTAAAGTTATTATAGCATTATAAAAAAAAACATTTAATGACCCTTTCATATTCAAAATTTATCAAATGATTTACCTGTAATGATAAAGCAAAATAATATATATCATCATCGTAATGTTAGATCTTACCTGGACGGGAGCCGATTTATGTTCATACATGATAAAATCTCCTTTCAAGTGTACATCATATGGCCTGTAAAATTCGAATCATTAATAGAACTACTAATGCGAAATTAAGTATTTTCATTGGAGCAAATTTCATGGTTTAAACAAATATGCATGACCGTAGGTAAGGGTACTTAATTTCGTTGTTGAAGAACTATTATTCCATAATGTAGTTCACTATCTCTTGCTCGTAAAATATAAACATTCTTCGGTATTATTATACTCATAAATCAACGAAAATTAACCCTGCCATAAAATGAATTATAATACAGTATTCTGAAATTAGTCGTGGGTATATATGCAATATCTCAATAATGGCGTCTCTCTTTAAAATAGTTCAGTTATTAGTTGTTTATATGGAATACAACATCCCTTATATAATTTTTCAGCCATTGAGCCCTCGATAGATTGCTATCTATAGATTTTTCTACCGAATCTTCGTGTTTTTTGTATCTTTGTTGTTTCGTTTTTTGTGGGAGCAGTTTTATTTTCATATCAAGCACTGTCGCTTAAAAGCGTGTATGTATCATGGATCAGTAGAATGAATGCATGGGTATGACCGGTCGACAGGGGATGCTTACTCCTCCTAGGCACCTGATCCCACCTCTGGTATATCCAGGGGTCCGTGTTTGCCCAACTCTCATTTTTGAATTATTTATGGGAGTTATGAGATTGATCACTGTTCGTTATCTTCACCTTTTCATTACAGGATCTCTGAAAAAGGGCGGTAGTTACCTTTGGTCAAAGGTCAAGATGTGAGGGTCATTAACAGCTCTGCAATATTTCTTGGACCATTCTTTATCGACAGCCTCTTCAATAACGATCTGTGATATAAAGAAGCCACACATTAATATATATCCTTACCTAGAAAAAAAATTAAAAATTTCAACAACTCAAACTATTTGCGATTTTATCAAATATATACGTGTATACAGTTTGTCACAGATAATAATGCTATGATTTGGGACACAGCTACCTCATCTAAAATCTGCATAATGTGAGTAAACCCGGAATGAAAACCACGGGGAAATGATTTTAGGCAGTGATCGCTTTCTGTAAGGGCAGGGATTCAAGTGAAGAGAATATGATAATTGAAGATATTTTTTGAAAACGAAACTACTGAGGAAATCACCTTAACTGGTGGCAATTCATACAGTCCCCATATTGGCTGGTGGAAGTGGGCATCGGTCCTAAGGATTACTTCATAGGTGGCTGAATAATCGTGTCCTTCTTCTTCAATAGCTCCTACAGGGATCTCGTAAATTTTGTTCCATTCTTTGCTTTTGAGAGCAATTCCACAATCTCTTTGCCCGGAAACAGCAGCACCTAGGTTCAATTTTAGGAATATATAATGTTTATATATATATTTCATATGTCAGAGAAAGTACCTCCTACTGTGTTATTTCTAGTATCTGTAATTAGGTCAAGGACAGAACGAAGAATACAAACAAACCTGCTATACTCACATGATTTGGTGTTATATTTCTCAGGTTTAAATTTAGACGAGTTGACAAAGAAATAAAGAACAATTAAATGCAAATCTAACAAGGCATATACCAGCATGATTTTACAGCGCTGAACGTAAGTAACAATGCGGTTTTGGACATCAGTCAATTTTTTTCAGTCACATCCGGTCCAACACCATCTAGTGCTAATTGTGTTACTAAAGCAAACTAGTTGCATAGTCAATTACTAGGAATCGGTTGTTGTTTAAGTGAATTGCCTATTACAGGTATATCATTCTCAGAAAAGTCGCAGGTGACTTCATAAATATGTGATTTTTCAGCAGTTTATTATTTGTGTTGGACTGCACGTTTAAAACAACCGGTAAAATTGCTCGCATTAAATCAATTTGCGAAGTAAAGCCCTATTTCATGTAAATATCAGAATTCTTACATTAGCGCTAATTATTTCTAACAGTACTTTGATTTATTGATGATGTCGTAGTTGACATTTAAATGAATTACGAACGAATATAATGTACCTGTGCATTGGTCGTCTGATTGGTCCATCATTGCAAGGATGACGTCACACTGGCTGACCAATTGAAGACATCCAATCGGTACAGTCAGCTGTATTTTTATTTTCCCCTCTTCGCCACGTTGAAATGATACAACAGGTGTGAGAATCTGAAAAATAATTAATTGTCTTGTTATAATCTCCATATTGATGAAAATGTCACTGTCAAGATTTGAAAGTTGGATATTTAATTTTACAGCGCTTCACTGGCAATGGTGACATCTCCATATGAGTGAAAAATTCTCGAAGCAGTATACAACCAATCTCTCTGCCTCCCAATAATATATATTCTTGCAGAAGTTTGTGATATGGATGAATAAAGAATTACAATTCTAATGAGAAATTAGAAACACACGAATTTGATGTAATAAATTCTTCAATATATCAATCATTTAAAAAACACTACATTCATTTGAATTAGAATTGTGATTACAGAAAATATATTTCATGGTAACCTTAATTCCCAAAAACTTTTCTGGACTTCGCTTTGAATCAATAACTATTCCTCCGTTATTGAGCATATTAACCCTGCAGGAGATCTGAAAATGAAGGGCAGTGGATCAACTTATATATATATATATATATATATATATATATATTTATTATTAATCAAAATTTTGAAAATATCCATTGCGTGGTAATGATGCATTCAATATAATAAATATATACTTACATTCCTACCAAGGGTGATGAAATTATTTCTCTTAAGGTATATATAGGTTCCGTGGATATTTTCTAAAGTTGCTGAGTAGGACGAATCGAACACTCCATCAAAGTACCATGATATGTTAAATCGAACATCACCTGCGTTACTTGCGTTGAATGCACATTTTGCTTGGAAGACTTCACTTATACCTTCAGGAACAAGGTGCACTTCTACCTCTGCTTCGGATAGTGTTGGGTTTGGTGAAGATGCTGTCAGTACAATATTTAACTAACATTAGTGTTGGGTTTGATGAAGGTGCTGTCAGTACAATATTTAACTAACATTAGTGTTGGGTTTTTATTGAAGATGCTGTCAGTACAATATTTAACTAACATTAGTGTTGGGTTTGGTGAAGGTGCTGTCAGTACAATATTTAACTAACATTAGTGTTGGGTTTGGTGAAGGTGCTGTCAGTACAATATTTAACTAACATTAGTGTTGGGTTTTTATTGAAGATGCTGTCAGTACAATATTTAACTAACATTAGTGTTGGGTTTGGTGAAGGTGCTGTCAGTACAATATTTAACTAACATTAGTGTTGGGTTTGGTGAAGGTGCTGTCAGTACAATATTTAACTAACATTAGTGTTGGGTTTGATGAAGGTGCTGTCAGTACAATATTTAACTAACATTAGTGTTGGGTTTTTATTGAAGATGCTGTCAGTACAATATTTAACTAACATTAGTGTTGGGTTTGGTGAAGGTGCTGTCAGTACAATATTTAACTAACATTAGTGTTGGGTTTGGTGAAGGTGCTGTCAGTACAATATTTAACTAACATTGAATTTTCAAAACGCTGTACTACCTACGAAAATGACGATAATAGATAAAATCAATTTTCAATATATAGTCATTTTAAACTTCTTACTCTATCAGGATAAATTATCCAATACATTATTATGATTATTCAAGAATTTAAAGTTTTTTAAAAATCAAACAAGTCATAAAATAAACATTTTAGTAATCTAAAATTAAAGTATCAAAGTTTTGTTCTAATATTAACCCAATGTTCACTATTATGAGAGTTAGCTACACTTGATTACAGCATTCGGTATTAATCTACTTTTATTGTATTCAAATACAGTGCAGTGCTAATTGCTATTTACATCCAGTTGCAATTATGATAAGCAAACTTATATATGTAGTTGTTTTAAATGAGACGGGCATGTAACAAATCAATGCAAGTTAAAATTAATAAAACTAATGAAAGTTAGAATTGTTTTAAACATCTTTTTCACCGAAATCGTGTGTCATATATATCATATGATAAAAACGTTTTACAATTAAATTTGAACTAAAAAAAATGTTTGCTACTCAAAAACCACGGAAACGTACTTTGCTGGACAGTTGAACTCACTCGATTCGTGGTTATCGGTAGAGATGTTGTCGGAAATCTGCCATCTGAAATACAGATCAAGCTCCTACTGCTTTAAAGGATAAAAATGCAAGATATTTTGCAATGTTTACATGTTCAGGATATAGGACTCACGGCGGGTGTGACCGGTCAACAGGGGATGCTTACTCCTCCTAGGCACCTGATCTCACCTCTGGTGTGTCCAGGGGTCCGTGTTTGCCCAACTATCTATTTTGCATTGCTTATAGGAGTTATGAGATTGATCACTGTTCGTTATCTTCACCTTGCATGATTACTTTTTCGCCAAGGAAGATGTGCTTTTGGTTTATTTGGTGATTAGTTTGCAGGAAGCTACATATTTCTAATAAGAAGATTTTATACAAAAGGTTGACTAATTGTGTGTGTCTTGCACAAATGAAAAGATTTTTGAAGAATCAGGTTTAGGTTAAGAAATTCGAAAGCTAAATCGTTAAGCCTTATTTTAAAAGCTTTTGTTGAAATTGGATTATACATTTATCTACCAACCATAAACACAATATGCGCTGTTAATTACTGTGCGTCGCAGCTTATAAACACGGTAGGCTCCGCAATTAAGAATTTGAACAGAAATAGTTGTCCCACAGTTTGATTCATCAACAATGCAGGCAATTCGATCGACCACACCATCCTCCTCCTCCGGAATATCTCCTAGAGAATGTTAAAGGTGTTGATGACATATGAATTGCTATATGATAACACAATAACATGTATCTTAATCATACAAAAGATCATGAATAAAATCAATACACTAAGAAAAGATTAATTACCATTTATCCAGATTGGATTTAAAGTTCCACAATGATATCTCATGGGTCGCATTGTTAAAATATCATATCGCCCTGTTCCATACCAACCAAAGCGAAGATTGTGGTCAGATAAAACATCGCTTGCGTTAGCTGGAATTTGATTTGAATGAAATCTCGCTTCTATATTCGTTAAATTCACGTAAGAAACGCATGGATCTTGAATAATGGATGTTGTAGATGCTGATGTTGTTGTGGAAGAAGCTAAGGGTCTTGTCGTGGTTACCTTCATGGAAGATTGTGATGTAGTAACGAATTGACTTGGCTTTGTAGTGTCAGAGTCTGTTGTCAAAGACTGGTCCGTTGTTAATTGATGACTTGTAACTGATGTCGACTGTGACGTTTTCGTGACGTTGGAGGCAGAAGCTGTTGTTCCAGTGGGTTGCGTTGAGCTAATAGTGTTAGAGGCAGTTGCTGTTGATGCTGATGCTTCCATTGTAACCTGTGTTGGGTACGTAATATTTGAGTGGGGTGTCGTTTTAACATCCGTTTCCGGGTTTGTCCAGACGGTCGTGCTAGAGACCGAAACAGTAGTAATTGCTGCTGGATTACTGGTGGTCTTCGTTGAATAATCAATACTAGAAGTCGTATTGTTTAAAATAGATGATGTTCTTCCTGTTGTTTGTGAAGACATTTCTGTCGAGTTAGTAATGCTGGAACCAGAAGTTCTTCCGATTGTTTGTTGAGAAGATTGCGTTACAGCTGTACTGTCTGGCGCAGCACTTGTCGTTTTCCCTGTTTGAGTTGTGGGTAAAACAGTAATGTTGAAACCTGGTTCACTTGTAACTGTTTGTTGTTGGGTTGACTGTGAAGAATTCGAAGGTGTTTGACTGGAATCATATAAATGTTCGGTAGTTTCTTGTTCAATGGTGGATTGTGTTGACCCTGTGACGTTGAGAATAGGAGCCGTTGTTTGTGAAGTAGGATATGGTGTACTTGTTATGCTGGAAGGAGTCGAGATAGAAATGGACCCTGTTCAAATGTTAGAAAGGATTCTTTTTTAATTTACAAGGTGTTATCAGTTATTCATTTGTGGTAATTATAAACATGAAATGTAAAAGTGTGTTGACAAATACATTCAGGGTATTAGTATATTGTTGATTTCATTTTAACATCTAATGATAAAGACTCTAAGAAGTAAGACTGATTTACCAAAACAATAGGCTGAGCTGTTGCTTTGTGTTGGTTTAAGAAGATATACACGGTAATTGCCACAGTTTTTAATTCTTATCGGAATATTGTGGTAACACCAGTTGTCATTTCCACCAAGGAAACATACAGTTCTGTCTACAATCCCAGCTGTTACATCTGGCACCAATCCTAGAATGTCAGAAGTGATAATTCAGGACAATTGTACATAAGTGGACGATATATCTGAGTTACACGATATACAATGTCATGTATTTATGGTTATTAAAGCTAGACAATTCCAGAAAACGATTAAATCGAAGCAATGTCATTTATTTCCGAAATGAATACACTACCAGTCAAATATCCTGGATACAAAGTTCCACAGTGAAAAAGATTTGGCACATTGCGTGGAATATCCCAATTACCCGCGCGGTACCAATGCTCTGGCAAATTCTTGTCGTCAATGAAGAAGCTAGTTTCATTCACCACGTTTTGAATAAAGCGGCTCTCATAATTTGGAAGTGTTTCATAAGTTGAGCAGGGATCCACGTATGAAGTGGTATGAGGACGGATTGTCGAAGTGGGAAGGGTTGTCACGGAATCTGAAAGACAGTAATCAAGATGCCTGTTGCACCGATCAATCGTTTTAGTCTTCGTATACCTTTTTATTACTTGCTTTCACTGAATAGTAAACATATTATAAACATATTGCATTGCCCTTAAATTATCTATTTGTAGTTCTTTTCTTTTCCATTCTTCCTCTTTAATCTTACTTGTCTTATTCATTCCTGAAAAAAGAATTGAAAAACACATTAATTATATTTAAAGGTAGGCAAATAACAAAAGCTGGAGATGTAATACAAAGTGTGTATGATTACTTACCAAAACAATAAGCCTCGTCATTGCTTGGTGTCGGGTATAAATAATACACTCTATAAAGTCCACAGTTTCTCACACGGATTTGTAAATGATGGACACAATAGTTACCGACAGCAATACCCAGAAAACAAGCCGTTCTTTCCACTACACCATCAGCCGTATCAGGAATTTCCCCTACAAAGTAAAGTACAATCACAGTCAGTTGGACAGGTTTCATATGATGTGTCACCGTCGGAATTCCGTAGCATAATTCTCCAACCTACCGACCCAGCATTTTCAGGTGTGGGTCGACAACGCCAAACAAACGCTTATTTAATTGAGGTCTCACCAGTTTATTATATAACGGGATCTATATTTCACGGAAACACTGGGCACCTAACTAAACAGCATATGTCTGAATATCACAAATTCATATAGATCCCATATATTGGAAACTCACCGTCCATCCAGACAGGAAATCTTGTGCCACAATGAAGAAGAGAGGGAGGGACATTTGGCATGTCCAGGGAGTATCCCGCCCGATACCAACCCTCTGTAAGATGACGGTCATGAACGTAAATTTCCGTGGAACCATTAATGGCATTTGAATAGTAACGTTCGTATGCATTCGGGAGAGAAGAGTAGTTAAGGCACGGATCAGGTGTAGGCGTACTGGTGGTGTCATAAGGTACAGACGAGGTTGTTACAGGATCAGGTGTAGGTATACTGGTGGTGTCATCAGGTACAGACGATGTTGTTACAGGAGATGTTCTTGTGGTTTGAGTGGTGGCTGAAACAGTAATGTTGAAGCCTGCTACACTTGTCACTGTTTGTTGTTGTGTGGACTGTGTAGAATATGTTATGTTGGATTCCAATTCTGTTGTGGTTTCTGCTTCAGGACTGATTTGTGATGAGCTTGTACTATTATTAAGAATACTCCCCCCTGTAGTTGATTGTTGGGGAGGGTGTGTTGTCGTCGTCATCTTGGATAAAGAATTTGTAGTCTCAAAACTGATATACTGATCCGAAGGTGTTTGACTGGAATCCAAATTTTCAGTCGTTTCTTGTTCAATGGTGGAGTCTCTTGACCCTGTGGTGTTGAGGATAGGGTCCGTTGTTTGTGAAGTAGGATATGATGTACTTGATACGCTGGAAGGAGTCGAGATAGAAATTGACCCTGATCAAATTTTAGAAAAGAAAAATTATTAAATCTACAAGGTATTACCACTTATTCATTTGTGGTAATTATAAACATGAAATATAAAGTGTGTTGACAAATACATTCAGGGTATTAATATATTGTTGATTTCATTTTAACATCTAATGATCTCTAAGAAGTAAGACTGATTTACCAAAACAATAGGCTGAGCTGTTGCTTTGTGTTGGTTTAAGAAGATATACACGGTAATTGCCACAGTTTTTAATTCTTATCGGAATATTGTGGTAACACCAGTTGTCATTTCCACCAAGGAAACATACAGTTCTGTCTACAATCCCAGCTGTTACATCTGGCACCAATCCTAGAATGTCAGATGTGATATTTCAGGACAATTGTACATAAGTGGACGATATATTTGAGTTACACGAGATACAATGTTCTGTATTTATGGTCATTAAAGCTAGACAATTCCAGAAAACGATTAAATCGAAGCAATGTCATTTATTTCCGAAATGAATACACTACCAGTCAAATATCCTGGATACAAAGTTCCACAGTGATAAAGATTTGGCACATTGCGTGGAATATCCCAATTACCCGCGCGGTACCAATGCTCTGGCAAATTCTTGTCGTCAATGAAGAAGCTAGTTTCATTCACCATGTTTTGAATAAAGCGGCTCTCATAATTTGGAAGTGTTTCATAAGTTGAGCAGGGATCCACGTATGAAGTGGTATGAGGACGGATTGTCGAAGTGGGAAGGGTTGTCACGGAATCTGAAAGACAGTAATCAAGATGCCTGCTGCACCGATCAATCGTTTTAGTCTTCGTATGCCTTTTTATTACTTGCTTTCACTGAATAGTAAACATATTATAAACATATTGCATTGCCCTTAAATTATTTATTTGTAGTTCTTTTCTTTTTCATTCTTCCTCTTTAATCTTACTTGTCTTATTCATTCCTGAAAAAAAGAATTGAAAAACACATTAATTATCTTTACAGGTCGGCAAATAACAAAAGCTGGAGATGTAATACAAAGTGTGTATGATTACTTACCAAAACAATAAGCCTCGTCATTGCTTGGTGTCGGGTATAAATAATACACTCTATAAAGTCCACAGTTTCTCACACGGATTTGTAAATGATGGACACAATAGTTACCGACAGCAATACCCAGAAAAGCCGTTCTTTCCACTACACCATCAGCCGTATCAGGAATTTTCCCTACAAAGTAAAGTACAATCACAGTCAGTTGGACAGGTTTCATATGATGTGTCACCGTCGGAATTCCGTAGCATAATTCTCCTACCTACCGACCCAGCATTTTCAGGTGTGGGTCGGCAACGCCAAACAAACACTTATTTAATTGAGGTCTCACCAGTTTATTATTTAACGGGAATACTGGGCACCTAACTAAACAGCATATGTCTGAATATCACAAATTCATATAGATCCCGTATACTGGAAACTCACCGTCCATCCAGACAGGAAATCTTGTGCCACAATGAAGAAGAGAGGGAGGGACATTTGGCATGTCTAGGGAGTATCCCGCCCGATACCAACCCTCTGTAAGATGACGGTCATGAACGTAAATTTCCGTGGAACCATTAATGGCATTTGAATAGTAACGTTCGTATGCATTCGGGAGAGAAGAGTAGTTGAGGCACGGATTAGGTGTAGGTATACTGGTGGTGTCATCAGGTACAGACGAGGTTGTTACAGGATCAGGTGTAGGTATACTGGTGGTGTCGTCAGGTACAGACGAAGTTGTTACAGGAGATGAGCTGTTGTCATTTTCAATATCTATGAAGTAATATTCTAAAATTTCAACAATATTTTGCAAGAACTTTTTCATTGGCTAAGCTTTCCATCTCTTATTTTTTCAGGTTCCATGACACCTATATAATTTAGCACTTTAATAATATAATATTGAAAATAACGTTCAATATATCTTTCACTTTGTAATTTGCATGCAAATGATGATACATACCAGCCTTGTTTATACCTAAAATTGTGATTTTGATCGTGAAAATCGTGCATCAGACAATGTTTGAAATATAAGTAGTCGATTTATTTGAATACGTTTACAAACATTAGATCGTACAAAGCAGCATTACGTACCAAAACAATATGCTTCGTCATTACTGGGAGTTGAAGGAAGATTGTATACTCTGAACGGTCCACAATTCTTTACCCTGATTTCCAAATGATGAACACAAAAATTTCCTTGTATGTGACCCAGAAAACAGACCTCTCTAATTACTTCTCCATCAGCAGTATTCGGAATACTCCCTACAAAAATGAATATTTAGTTATTGTGTTAGAATTGTGTTGAACAGTTTGTCATGTATAAGAGATTTATTATCACTGTGCAGCTTAAGAAGTATGTCATATTCCATTGATTATACACCAGTCGCATCAGCCTAGTCCGGGAGGGCCAGGATCGAGAACCCTGTGTCAAACCTAAGACGTTTGAATCAGGTAGCGATTGTTCTTTCGCCAAGTCCCCGGTTTTAGAATTGAAAGATACGGGTCTTTTGGATATACACTTAACCTTATTTACAGAGGTCTTGTGTCTCGATACAATGAAGAACCCTCACTGCCATGACCTTAAGCGTCATGCATAGGTCAAAATTGTTACACTCAAATGCAACGTACAACAAAACAAAACAAAAAAACTTTTCAAAATCACTTTAGAATAACTTCATTCAAAGTGATTTTAGTAATTACAAAACTTAACTTCTTTGCACAGTAAATAATGTACTATGATTGTATTATCAATGATAAGAATAAATGGTGGTATACTGATATAGTTCGCCTGCTTACCGTTCATCCACGCAGGGAATACTGTGCCACAATGGAGGACACCAGACGGGGGCGTGGTCGCCATGTCCAGGGCACGCCCCGCCCTGTACCACCCTTCTGGTAGATGTCTGTCGTGTAATACGCTGCCCTCCGATCCGCTGATGTTGTTTTTGAGGTAGCGGTCGTAAGGATTCGGGAGCTGAGAATAGTCCTCGCACGGATCGCATCTGGAAGATGCTAGAATCGTAACTGCAAGGATTGAAATGATCGGTGAGTTAAAATCCAATGAAAATTAGACGTTAGATCCGCCCACATTTGATGTAACATCAAATTCAGATTCATAAGTTATGGTGATTTTACATGCAAGATAACGAACAATGATCAATTTCAGATACAGAATTAAGAGTAGGGCAAGCACGGACCCCTAAACACACCAGAGGTGGGATCATGTGTCTACGAGGAGTAAGCATTCCCTTTTGACTGGTCACATTCGCTGTGAGCCCTACATCTTAATCAGGTAACCGGAGTAACCCATAGTCAAAATTAGTATGCAAAGAACGGCCTAACAAAATTTCAAGATTTTGGCCTTCAACGCCAGTTCTGTAACATCTGCATGATTGATGTACAGGAAGATGTGAACGTTTGGTGAAAAGGCAAAACTTGTGGATAAAATGATGAGATCCTAAAACAAGGAATAAACATCAGGGAAAGATGTGTTTATTAAAACATCTCTAAAAATACCATATTTGTGATCATTCGTAAGGTGAAGGAGTTAATGATTCAAGCAAAATTACAAGTTCATGTACTTACTAAACAGCAGACACAAAATAATTTCCCCTGCACACGACATCATTGCTCTTGATATGTGGAGGATGACAGCAGGTCTTGTAAAAGTTTATATATTTTAGTTCGGTAATAAGTAGGAAGATTTATAGATAGAGGTATTTAGGGTGTGCTGTGTAAATGGATATGGGTGGACAATTTGTCGTGGTTTACAATCACTTACTTACATGTGTAATATATCTTTCCCCCACCTTGGTTAATCTTTGAAAGTTTCAGGCTTGGATCATTTATTTTACGCATTTACAGTTCGTATGAAATATTTATATTTGTTTACATCCGGTTTATTGTTTTATTACTTTTTAAAGCTGTTTTAAAAGATATGACCATTTTTTTAAAAGTAGGTTATTAATCATTGAAGGATATTGGTTTTAATCAACGCCCAACGTCCAGCTACGAGTTGAAGTTATAAAATAGCCAAGAAATAATAAATCATTAATCCATTTTGAGGAGGACAGAATTCTAGCTTAAGGACAGTAGAACTGAGGGCAGTCATGTCGTTTACTGATATTACCCCATCGTGTAGTAAAGGAAATCAAATAAGCTACCTAGTGAGTCTGGCTCAGTATAATGAAAAATCATATCCTGTAGTATATGAGCAGAGAAAGGGTGATTCGTAACCAACCAACCCCCCCCCCCCCCCCCCATCGCAAACAAACTATTTAATGTACGTTGTCCTTCTGCTCGGAAGGGGGGGGGGGGCTGTGATTGCTCAATTTCCCAAAGCCATCACGCACTGCGCGTATGAATATACATCTTCGCTCGTTCCACCGTGTATCCTCAAGCGAAGATGATGAATATATAGGACTTGAAATAGTGTGTGCCTCTTCAAATCTTGAAATGACGCATGTCCCAGAAAACGTCTTCTAAGCAATATAATCTTGTATTCAATAACTAGAAAAAAAACTTTATTTCAAATTATGAGCACTACACAAACAGATATGTTCGTGTTTTTTTTAAGTATAAACGATAAGAAAAGACATTCACAAGAGATTTTTAAATTTTTTAAAATTTATTTTTATTATTATTATTATTTTTAAACTAGTCTCGATTTCCTCATATTACAATGTAACATGCCCGAGTCCCCACATATAGTAAATGCAAGATCGTAAATACCGAGTTAGCGGAATTCTCTTGTAAAGAAGTTCGGAAAAGCGTGTCGATCTTAGGCATTTTTTGTTTATTCAAAACATGGGATCGGGAGAGGATTTAACATTCATGTGCCTTCCACAAATAAAAGCATTTTTAAATGAAAGGTGTGTAAAAACGTCTGGATACAGGAAAAATGAACTCCTAAATTTAGCTCGCGAAGCTATATATTTTGACGCAAGCTCTTCTCAGCTTTGGAAATTTCCTGGCTGACAGCAGTGGGGAAAAAATCCACCACATTTCCATTAAAATCTATCATTTGTGGATATTTCTGCGTATTATGTTTCTTTCTTAAATCATTACTACAGTCTAATGCAATGCAATGATAGTGAACCATTGTTAAAATCGGGTGAATCGATCACGACAAAAGTTGCAGAACTGGTATTATTTACGAACATGCCCAAATTCTCGCATACTCTGGGTCTCGCGAGACTTTGAAAGGGGAAAGTAAAAATTAAAACCAAGACGGAAAAAGTAGTCGCGATCTTGCGTAATCTCGAAAATGTAGCTATTGGTATCCAGGTTTTCTGCAACTCGTCGTAGTTACTTCAGTGTGTATTTTTTACGACAAGTTAATTTTTAGTGAATTACATGCTCAAACAAATGTGATAAAAGTTGATGATCAGCCGCCACCCCCCCCCCCCCTCTAAATATATATATGATCGTTTGACCCGGCATGACGTT
>NC_079169.1:14843491-14854287 GCF_947568905.1 Ostrea edulis
ATTCTTAGCTATGAAATTCTGTGAAAATACTAAGTTTAGCGTTGTAAGTCAATAATGTAATTATAGTATTTTTCTAATAACATGTACATCTCATAATGTGATTACATGTATATTATGTTATAGTTGTACTTTCTTCTCCTCCTATCTTCTCCTGTCCAGTCACCTGTTGTTACACTATGCAACTAGATATATTGTGTATATACGTGTACATGTACTAGATGTATTCCGATGAGTTGTATAACTCAAGGACAATAAAGGAATTGAATTGAAAAATTGGCCTCGACGTAATTATTTTAAAGACTTTAGAAAATGCATATATCGATATACCAGGATCGTGTAATTTAATGAAAATGTTATATATCTCGTGATTTAACGAATCATTGCCGGATCACGTGATATATCTCATGTTTTAACGAATCCTTATCGGATCACGTGATATATCTCATGTTTTAACAAATCATTATCAGATCACGTGATGTATATCATGTTTTAACGAATCATTGCCGGAGCACGTGATGTATATCATGTTTTAACGAATCATTGCCGGAGCACGTGATGTATATCATGTTTTAACGAATCATTGCCGGAGCACGTGATGTATATCATGTTTTAACGAATCATTGCCGGAACACGTGATGTATATCATGTTTTAACGAATCATTGCCGGATCACGTGATGTATATCATGTTTTAACGAATCATTATCAGATCACGTGATATATCTCATGTTTTAACGAATCATTGCCGGAGCACGTGATGTATATCATGTTTTAACGAATCATTGCTGGATCACGGTGAGCGCACTGAACCACTGACACACACAATTCCATGACTGACAAATTCACGTCATAGTATTACTGGCACCTTCAAATCAGCGCCTGCAAGCAGAGCGTGGGGTGTACTATTTAAACAACTTGCATCTGTTGTTTTAACATATTTCATTGCATAAATACATAGGTAAAAGGTTTGACCACACACTGTATCAACATTCAAGGTCCTCGCCTTATAGATACTGTAACTGTCAATATTGTAGTTACATGTACGATGAATCTTTGTCTTCCACGGGGGAAATCAGACTTAGTCATCTAGCTTTGCAGGTACTTTGATGTAGAATTGTATTAGCTGATTTCCCTCTCTTGAAGATTTCCTTCGTCATTTGTTTAGCAATAAATGACAGTTTTCAATCTCAGTCACTCAAGTGTGTTTTGTTCAGATATTAGATGACAGCTTAGCAAGCCTCGTTGAACGGAGAGGCGGGCACTAGAAGCTTGTATACATAAAAACGAGTTTTGTTCTTAATCACATTATATACATGTGTGAAAATAAATTGTTTTACCTTGGGTTGTAATGTCGCTAAATCTACCAGTTTCGATTAATATTTTGTACAGAATATAGAATGAATTGGTTGGTATCAACATTTTGTGCTTCGTCTCCCTACAGAAGTAGACAATAATCAATAATTATCCGAGTAAAATGTAAGAGACTTCTGAATAACTCGCTTCTGGTAGGATTATATTTGTTACATACAAAGAACAAATGATATGAATCCTCTGAAAACCCGTTAAAATCAATCAATATGCAAGGAAACACCATTGTGACCGAATTAAATGACGTATCGGGTATCATGACGTATTTTATCAGCTGTCAAATTTAATTAGTGATTGTATTAATTGTATTTGTTTTATACTAACCAACAACACAAACTAGCATTTTGAAACAGAAAAAAAAATCAATAATAGCTTAATTAGCAGTACTAACTTGGAAGAATATCCTGTAGTAAAACATGAATAATTGATAAAAAATTTGGATTATTCCGCTAAACTGTACCGTAGTTTGTTTTGGAAACACTGCACCGATCGCAGTCATGTGGTGTTTAAGCTCTGTAATACATGCTGTTTAGCTGGAATTAGTATTTTAGTAGAAGGCAGAGATATATTGATTTTCAACATTAGAAAAATGATTTTAAGATATTTTTACTTTTCGTGTATAGCATATGGAGCTATTCATGTTTCAAGAAATTAATTTCCATCTAAAACACAGCGTTAATCCAAAACCCAAGTATATCGTTCGGAATTTTCTTTTTTGTTTTCAACATAAAACATTACATTCTGTTAATTCGCTCAAACCGTAATTAACACTGGCGTAATTACTGCGGTTGTCTGACGGCATACTTTATTGGAGATGCCGTAAAAGAGTAAACCACGCGAGATTCTGCGAGTTCCTATTAATATAAGCTCCGCGTTATCCAGCGCTGTTAAACGCACTTGATGTTGGTATGGTGATGCGAAACTTTTACAACACCTGAATATGTAGTACTGTTCTAATGTGTCATCTTATTCTAACAATTTTCCCCTTGAGAGCAAAGATTTATAACCAACATGTTTAACGAAACTTTTAAGTCTTCGAGCATATTTTTGAAATTGAGCTTAATTCCTGCTTTTGTTGGATTTTTGTGTCATCTTGTTTCGTTCGCTTCATCTTACTGGCGAGTGATTAAGAGCACAACTTTTGTGTCGCCGCATCTGAGCTTACAACATCGGCTGCAACATACATATTGCGGCCTCTGGAATTGTTTCTCATGTTTTTCTGACAATCCGAATTGCGAATCTGTCAGTCTGGAATTAGAAGGTAAGAAAGTGCAACGAAAACAAAACAGAATAGATAAATAAACGTTTTGTTATTTGTCATAAATTCTGTCTTTGTTTAAATTTTTATGCTTTGACAAATAGATGTAAAATAAAGACTATTTCTAGTATTATATTTAAAAAATTATTTATATCTACTATCGTAATTAAAAAAAATTTCATCTAAATTGTTTGTGATTATGAAAATAAAGATGAAACGTTATGAACATTTCTGATAACAAACTACAAATAACAAACAAGTTACACAGTGAATGAATGAGGAGACGAGTAATGACAATGTGTAATAAAAGTAGGCATTATCACTCTATCGAAATAGCTGAATTAACACAGCCTCTCCTCTAGCGTTCGACAAAACTGATTTAATAAACCGTATAGCCCGAATGTTTACACAGATGCCTATTGAAGAAATCCTATATTTTCTAAGAAAAACAAATCAAGCAATTCTTTAGAAGAAAAAAATCTCCTTGGATATCACTCGAGAATTTCTTTTGTTTTGAACTGCATTTTCTATATCTTGTACTACACTTTTAAGAATTTTTTTTTTTTTTTTTTTTTATATATTATTCATTTATTTCCCAGAACCTACTCTATAACAATTTTAAAATAACTAACTAATATAATAGGGCAGCTGCCAGGGATGGGGCCCTGACTAAGCTCCCTCAATATATAACAAAGTTTTTACTAAAGTACCACGCAGGGTACATATTAACTAATTTAGATGTACATTCATTGAATACATGAATTTCATTGCATGTCAGAGTAATATTGTCATAGTTGACATTTAGATATATAGGTTATACAGTATTCATATTGTATGATGATCAATGTAACAATGCCATAATGTTAAATATAATAAAGCTAGGGATTTTCTTAAAACATAATACCACTCATGCTGCCTCAGGGTCCACACACACATAAAAGTAATCTGCTCTATGTCAAAGATATATGTGACTCAAGTGGTCTAAAACCTGTTAAATGGTTTCTTGATAATTTAAAATACAAAAGTAATTGGATTTGCCAATATAAGATTTTATATTCAGTCTTTAGAGAATTTATAAACAAATATGATCTTTCAATTGTTCCATTTATCACAAACTCTTCAATAATCCCTCGCTTTCAGTACGGTAACAAACTATTAAACTTAAGCAAAGGTATTTCAAAATTTTTTTACAAAATTTTATGCAGTAAAAAATCACGTACACCTATTTATCAGTCATTCTATGAAAGAGAATTTCATATTCAGTGTAAATCATCATGGGTAAAAATATATAGACATAAAATTGCAAATATTTTTGATAAAAAGGTTGCAGAGTTCAACTATAAACTTCTGAACAACTTGCTCAGCAATAATTTATTCTTAAGTAAATGCTGCCAAGATATAAGCAGTAAATGCAACTCATGTCCAAATGAAACAGAAAATTGTAAACATTTAATATTTGATTGTTCAAATGTCAAAGATATTTGGAATTTGATAAGTTCCTCATTAAAATTTGAAATTAGCTGGAAACATATTGTTATTGGCTTCTATCAGGAAACAAATGACAAAATATCAGTTCTTAATATTTTAATTTCTTTCATTGCTTATCGTATATACAAATTCAAAATGTTATGTAGACTCAAGAGCAAAAATGAAACACAAGAAAGAGTTAAACAACATATAAAATATGAATTGCTAACATATCATAAAGTACTTAAGAAATGTAACACTCATAACTCGAATTATATAGACATTATATTAGGAATTTCGGATAAACTTTAATAAAATTAAATCAATGTGTGAGACATTATCAGTATTGTAACATACTTTTAATTAATATACATATATTTCTTACTATTCATATGTCTGTATTTATTTGTAATCGATATGTTCACGTACAACATGTATTTAATTATGTAAATGTAGTTTTACGTATGATATAAATCCACCTCTACTGGGAGAAAATGGTCTCCCGGCTAGGCTGCCCTAGGGTCATCTCTGGACACTTTTAAGAATTGACCTACATTAATATTTACCCCCTAAAAAGAGGGTTTGTTTTTAAAATTTCCATCCAAAGGTTCAAAACTGCAGAACTTGCATATTCACCGGTCGCGGCAACCTGCCATGGTTAGGCAACCAAGAATTTGAGATCCCGGTTTCGATTTTCGATCCCGACCTAAAACGGTTAACATATAGGTAGTAAATGTTTCTTCGCCAAGCGCCCGGCAGAAGAAGTGCGAGTCACAGGTCTTTCGGATGAGCACTTATAAAAGGAGGTGTCCTATCACAGTAGGCGCTGGCATGACGTGGAACCTTCCTTGTCACAGTAGGCGTTGGCTCGGTGTTGAACCTTCCTTGTTACAGTAGGCGCTGGTTCGGTGTTGAACCTTCCTTGTTACAGTAGGCGCTGGCTGGGTGTGGAACCTTCCTTGTTACATTAGGCGCTGGCTCGGTGTTGAACCTTCCTTGTTACAGTAGGCGCTGGCTCGGTGTGGTACCTTCCTTGTTACAGTAGGCGCTGGCTCGGTGTGGAACCTTCCTTGTTACAGTAGGCGCTGGCTGGTTGTGGAACCTTCCTTGTTACAGTAGGCGCTGGCTCGGTGTGGAACCTTCCTTGTTACAGTAGGCGCTGGCTGGGTGTGGAACCTTCCTTGTTACAGTAGGCGCTGGCTCGATGTGGAACCATCCCTGTTACAGTAGGCGCTGGCTCGATGTGGAACCTTCCTTGTTACAGTAGGCGCTGGCACGGTGTGGAACCTTCCTTGTTACAGTAGGCGCTGGCTGGGTGTGGAACCTTCCTTGTTACAGTAGGCGCTGGCTCGGTGTGGAACCTTCCTTGTTACAGTAGGCGTTGGCACGGTGTGGAACCTTCCTTGTCACAGTAGGCGTTAGCTCGGTGTGGAACCTTCCTTGTTACAGTAGGCGCTGGCTCGGTGTGGAACCTTCCTTGTTACAGTAGGCGCTGGCTGGGTGTGGAACCTTCCTTGTCACAGTAGGTGTTAGCTCGGTGTTGAACCTTCCTTGTTACAGTAGGCGCTGGCTGGGTATGGAACCTTCCTTGTTACAGTAGGCGTTGACTGGGTGTGGAACCTTCCTTGTTACAGTAGGCGCTGACTGGGTGTGGAACCTTCCTTGTTACATTAGGCGCTGGCTCGGTGTGGAACCTTCCTTGTTACAGTAGGCGCTGGCTCGGTGTGGAACCTTCCTTGTTACAGTAGGCGTTGGCACGGTGTGGAACCTTCCCTGTTATGGCCCTGAGCGTCAAGCGTAGGTCTAAATTCGTGGCACTTCACCTACAGCTGGTGACGTCTATGCGAGTAAACAATTCTCTGATGGGACATTACACAACATACAACGTGTATTGCTTACTTATTAACGTATTGAATGGATCATTTTTCTGTCAATCTAGTCCCGTGGGGATACGGATTAGAATAGGTCCTTAGTACCCCTTGTTTGTCGTAAGAGGCGACTAAATGAGGCGGTCCTCAGGATGAGACAGCAAAAACTGAGATCCCGTGTCACAGCAGGTGTGGCACGATATAGACCCCTCCCTGTTCAAAGGTCGTAAGAGCCCAACATAGGCCTAAATGTTGCAGCCCTTCACCGGCAATGGTGACGTCTCCATATGAGTGAAATATTCTCGAAAGGGACGTTAAATACAATCAATCTATCTATTTATCTATCTAGAAGTATTGAATATCAGGTAAAAATATTTTTATATGAAAAGGTTTCGGTGTGTTTTCATTTAGTTTTTAACAAAACGCCAAAGATTTGTGACACTTGAGGAGGACAATGTTCACAGGTTTTATGTAAAAATGCCACACCCACCTCCATTCTTAGATTCAATGAGGTGTGTGATATGAAACTGGACTATTCAACACACTACATGTATACATTAGATTTGTTGTATCCATATTGTCCAACTTTTCACACTGCCATAGCTCTCTCCTGTAAGAATTTACAAACAAAAAAAAATCCGAAAAAGTATCAAAGATGTTTCTGTTGTGTTGAAGTTAGCTAGGTTTTTGGAAAAGCTATAATTTTGCACTTAATTCTAATGGAATTTGAAAAGTCACGTGAAATAAAAGCACATTTCGTGAAATGAAGAAAATAATCTCAACAGTGACAGAAAGGGCTGTCAATAGACATTTACATTTACTTTTTAATGCTTTAATAAAAAGCATTAGAAAGTTTTAATGATATCTGCTTGTAACTGTAAAGACCGAATCCCTGACGTCTGTTAGGCGTATGAACACTCGAGAGCATGGCGTCTGGATCTCGGTCCCAAGTGTGCAGAATGAAAACAAAGCTTTGTTGCTCAATCCCGTCTCAGACAAATCTCATTCGATGTCTAGTGAAGTTGATCTTACCTCCAATGTGGTTAATATTACATGTACCAACCAAATACCATTAAAAAAAATCCAAATGCGGGATTTTTCAACAATTCTTCATTCAGTAATTGTACTTGAATTCCTCGAAGTCGACTGACCCTGGTTGACCACCTTATAGTGAAAATTCCTATGCTGTTTACAATTAAATAGATTTAAAAAGATATAAAATGTTTAGAGTTCAGATTGCAATTTTTTTGATAATTTGATGAGTATGATATATACTTAATTGAAAATCAATTCAAGGATTGGATTATTGATTTTTTCAACATTGCGCACTGTTTCATCTTTTATCGTATGGCATCACGTGCCGTTCTATGGCTGTTCCGGTATTCGCTACTTGCTCAAAGAATTAAGCGAGGATTTTGAAATATAGATGGCACACATTAAAAAGGTTTCAAAAAAGTTTATGAATTGGGGTAAGAAATTCATTTTAGAAATGATATGTTATGCTGTACATTCTATGTAATAGCTTGTTGAAATGCGCAAACATTCTGTTTAGTCGTATAGTGCCAGGGCCCAGCTAAAAGTCGACCAAAATAATAGGCATTTCTCCGAATTAATTTCTGCATATCTTGGGAAGTATACGCAATTTCGGGATGAAATTTGGTAGTATTGTAGATTGATTATGTGTGAATATATTAGAATACAGAGTAGAATTTTATACCATTTGGTTTATTGTTTTTACATCGGCTAACTTGGGTACCCTATATTTAGAATTCTATACCTTTACTCTTTAATTGTAATTCTAACCCAAGCGATAGATACAATTGCCTGTGGTTTGACGCTGGCCTGGAATCTAGAATATATCCTGGTGTTGTATAGTAGTCTATATAACACCGGCTTGCGATGCGAGCACCCCAACCTATAGGTTATCGCGAGCGTCGATATTTTTTCTTGTACAATATCACCCGTTGTCAAATAATGTTTCCCATTGCTAGATTCTTTCCCACTGGAAAGTGCGACTCTTACTCCCACAGGGAAACCTTATGGGATCTGGGGGGGGGGGGGGGGGGGGGGGGGTTCCCAAACGTTTTTCGGCCAATCATATTCGAGTATTTTACAAGAAACAGTGCAGGAGGAGTAATAAATTTCTGCACAGGGGATGCAGTAAAAGGCGCGGTGTGTAGAGGGGCGGTTTGGAGGTCCCTTGAGGGTCCTGGGAAAAGCCATGGTAGGAGTTCAGCCCTGAATTCTAACAGGTGGCATGCGCCGGTGCCACATCCGCCATTGTGAAAGTGTATGTGCTAATGGTGGAATTGAGCTTTTTCAAAATCTTCCCAGTAATCTTTATAAAATTTTCACATTTCGAAACCTTACGCCAATTGCTTTATTGTTGGTGAGTTAGTCAGGTACAAAAATAATACTAAGAATTTTTGATGATGTTACAAAACTCTGTACAATCAACCAAATCGGTTTTGTAAAGAAGAAAGAGAAATTGTTTTTTCTCAAACCATGTTATGCAATGTCTTCCCTCGTTATGTTCTTTGATATCCGGGAGTGCTTATCTCTCCTGATTGCCCTCTCTCTGTTGTTTGTTTGTTCTTTCTTCTCTCTCATATTTTGCGTTCACCCATGTCACTCAGGTGACCTAGCGAGATCGGTTATTTGCCTGTCGTCTTGAGCTTTTGTTATCATTTGAACACAATGCTCATTTTAAGCCAGTTTTTTAGTTAACAAGTTTGGGGAAAGAGAAATTGAGAATTTTGCAATCCTTGCACTCCCCCCCCCCACCCACCCACCCACACACACACACCTTAAGACTGTGAGACATGTCGCAATTTATTTGTCAGCTTTTTATGAATATTCTTAAAATTTGCATTAAATGTTGAGACAATATTTAGAGCAAATTTTAAGAATATTCCTAGAAAGCTGACAAATAAATTGCGTACCATAGTCATGGTGAGCAAGGAGGCACTACCAAAATTGTAACGGTTCTGTTGCTAGGGAGATCTCTGATGTTAGAACAATGAAAATGCATTATATTCTTTAATGGTCTGGACTCATGCGCTTCCAGATTTAGATCATACAGTGAAACGGATTGTTTCTTTATAGTGAGAGACCCATGGTCCATAGCCTTCACTAAGTTCTCTATAGTGAGAGACCCATGGTCCATAGCGTTCACTAAGACAGAGAGAGACCCATGGTCCATAGCGTTCACTAAGACAGAGAGAGACCCATGGTCCATAGCGTTCACTAAGACAGAGAGAGACCCATGGTCCATAGCATTCACTAAGGCAACATACATATATACATCACTCATTCACAGCAATGTGAACACGGTTGTCTTTTTAAAAAAATAGACATGCAAGAACAAAGAGTATTTTGAAAGATTGTAAATGCAGACTTTTATTTTCTCTCTCATTTATGAATTAATCTTTTCAGACCGATTTCACGAGATGGCCCATAAAGTAGTTGAAATCGTGTGTGTTTTTCTTTGATTGAACGCGTGTAATCACATCATCATTTAGGAAAATCATCGCTGCAGCGAATTTTGCCACTATAATCCGATAAATTGTTAGCTTAGAGTACAGAAACGGGTGTTGAACTGAGTAGGGGTATTTTTTCCAAGATGGCGACTTTTGTCCCTTGTATTGATATGACATTACTTGCAGGGGATGTAATTTAAATGATGTATCAATTGTCGAAACGTGCCGTCATCTTTATCAAAACGACTTCAAAGGGTTTTTTCAAGAGGATTCTAAATCATATTTTTGATGATTTTTTTTTTATTTTCCACAATCCATAAGACATACCCCTGTGCTCGATATTGAATCTACAAACTGGGTAAATAAAATGATGAGTAAAGAGCACACTGCGTGGTTCCTGACATACGGGATCTGCCGTTAGGGCTGGGCTGCGTGGTTCCTGACATACGGGATCTGCCGTTAGGACTGGGCTGCGTGGTTCCTGGCATACGGGATCTGCCGTTAGGGCTGGGCTGCGTGGTTCCTGGCATACGGGATCTGCCGTTATGGCTGAGCTCTGTGGATCAAATTGTGAAAGTGAAATATTTCGATGAAAGGCTTTTAAACTCGAAAAGTCGAAAATAGAAAATGAGTGCATGCTGTAATGAACAGGGAAGCCGTAAACCAGCATTGTGAAGTTCCCGGTCTCTGAGTCAAAGATTCTTGTTGCATGGTTTTGAAAATCATGCAGACAGCGACTTGTGAAATTCTTGATAATTTGTAGAAGTGTTCTGGTCCCTAGACAGGTCTAAAAGTTTACAAATAATGACAAAATGATTGATTGATTGTATATTGTTTAACGTCCCGCTTGAGAATTTTTCACTCATATAGAGACACCATTGGCGGTGAAGGGCTGCAAAATTTAGGCCTATGCTCGGCACTTATGGCCTTTGAGCAAAGAAGGATCTTTATCGTGCCACACCTGCTGTGTGGTCTCATTCGAAGGACCACCCCATTAAGTCGCCTCTTACCACAAGCAAGGGGTACTCTGGACCTATTCTAACCTGGATCCCCCAAGGGTCGGTATCCCCACGGCACTTTATCTTTGAAAAACCGTGAATGGGCTACGTAGTGAAAGTTGGTAGGTCTGATTGGTGACTGTCTATGGCCGCTTTTCTCTCGTGAATGGGCTACGTAGCGAAAGTGGGTAGGTCTGATTGGTGACTGTCTATGGGCCGCTTTTCTCTCGTGAATGGGCTACGTAGTGAAAGTGGGTAGGTCTGATTGGTGACTGTCTATGGGCCGCTTTTCTCTCGTGAATGGGCTACGTAGTGAAAGTGGGTACGTTTGACTGGTGACTGTCTATGGCCGCTTTTCTC